>NW_021939063.1:12223664-12225676 GCF_001715985.3 Manacus vitellinus | reverse complement strand
CCCCGACCTGAAGCGGGGCTCTCCCTGCGCCGTGGGGCGCCTGGGACGGCACTGGCACCCCGCCCTCCCAATGCTGCCAGGCGTCCTGGCACAGGTGGTGCTGGGAACCTCCCGAACTGCTGTCCCCGAGGTGTGGGGCTGCTGTGGGGCAATGGTGGCAGCATCCTCTCTTGCAGGCTCCCACGATGAGCGGCCAGCTCCTGTTCCTGGCTGTGCTTCCCCTGCTCCTGGGTCCCCTGCCTGCCATGGCACAGAAGAGGAACCAAGGTGGGTGCTGAGCACTGGGTTGATGATGAGAGAGGTGGGATGATGAGAAAGGGCCAGCACCACCATGCCATTTTGCTGCTCCATGCCCTGAGCACTGTCACTGCCCCACAGCCGTGTGCGAGGATGTGCTGGAGGCTGACATCGCCTTCCTGGTGGATGGCTCATCCAGCATCGGCAGGAACAACTTCCGCACTGTCCGCACCTTCATGGATGACCTGGTGGGGCCCTTTGTGCAGGTGGTGGGTGAGAAGGCAGTGCGCTTTGCCGTGGCACAGTACAGTGACGACCCACGGTGAGCCCCGGGGAGGGGGCATGTGGGGCAGCAGGGTGGAAGGGCTGGGAGGTGACACTGTCCCTCTGCACCCCCCCAGGGTGGAGTTCACCTTCTCCCAGCACACTGATGGCACAAGTGTCCGGAGGGCCATCCAGCAGCTGAGCTACAAGGGCGGCAACACGCGGACTGGTGCTGGCTTTCGCTACGTTGCTGACAACTTCTTTGGCCCCGCACAGCTCCGGCCCGGGGTCCCCCAGGTACGTGCAAGGTTCTGGCAACATGGGAAGAAGTACTGGGTCCATGGGCCCGATGCTGGGTCTCACATCTCTTGCCCGGCCTCCACAGATCTGCATCCTCATCACAGATGGCAAGTCCCAGGATGATGCCGAGGGGCCGGCAGCAAAGCTGAAGAGCCAGGGGATCAAGATCTTTGCCGTGGGTGAGCGAGGCTTCAGCTCCACGTGAGGGGGTCTCCTGCTTGATTCGGGTCCCTCCCTCACCCATCATCTCTATCCCTCCCAGGGGTTAAGAACGCTGACCACAAGGAGCTAATTCGTGTGGCCTCAACACCTACCGAGGCCTTCTTCTTCTACGTTGGTGACTTCAAGCTGCTGAACACGCTGGTGCCACTGATGACACGCAGGGTGTGCACGAGTGTCGGGGGCACTCTGCGTCTGTTGGGTATGGGCCCCCATCCTCCTCCCTGACAGGAACCAGGCTGCACTCACCATGGGTGCACTCTTAGCACCCATCCCTACCCAAAATGCCCTCCTGGCCCTCCCATCCCAACAGACACGTCTGTGCTGCCCCAACAAGGTCTCCCCTCTGCCTCATGCACCCTGGAACTGACAACCCTTGCTTCCCCACAGATGGGCAAACCCACACTGGCCCCTCCAACCTGGAGATCCTGGAGCGGGGCTTTGACCAGCTGCGGATCCGCTGGACGGCAGCCAGCGGTCCCGTCACTGGCTACCGGGTGCAACACGTGCCACTGACAGGGCTGGGACAGCCGATCATGGCAGAGAGGCAGGAGGTGAGCGCTCCTACCTGGCTGCTCAGAGTTCCTGGGGGTCCCTGGTGGCTCTACATGTGACCTAGGAATGGCAAAGGGGTGACACTCTTCCTGCCCAGGTGAGTCTGGGGCCACGGGAGACGAGCACTGTGCTGCGGGGACTGCGCGTGGGGACGGAGTACCTGGTCACTGTCACCGCCCAGTATGCCAACAGCATCGGCGAGTCAGTGTCCAGCCGAGCACGGACCCGTGAGTGTCCATACACTTGGGGACAGGGGTGAACACAGGCACTGGGTGCCCACAGCACATGAGGCTGGGAGCTCATCCCTGCTCCTGTTTGCCCCCAGAAAGCCGTGCTGGCTCCATGCTGGATTTTCGCGTGGTGGAGACTGGACCAACCTTCCTGCGGCTGGCCTGGCAGCCTGGCCCTGAGCTCCCCCAGGGCTACAGCCTCAGCTA
>NW_021939063.1:12219644-12223649 GCF_001715985.3 Manacus vitellinus | reverse complement strand
CCTGGCAGCCTGGCCCTGAGCTCCCCCAGGGCTACAGCCTCAGCTACACTGTGCAAGGTGAGGGGATGGTCCTACGAGGGTCGGTGCTGCCTGGATGCTCTACCTTTGCGCAGCAGCCCCATGGGCACGGGGAGTACATGGATGGGGGTTGATGCAGGGATGCATGCCCAGAGTGCTGCGGGTGTGTGCACGCCTGCCTTTGCTGCAGCAGCCAGCACACGTGCGTGGGCTGTGGGGCACACGTGTGTGCAGGGCTGTGGAGGCAGCCTGTGTACTCCTGGAGGCTTCATGCACAAGGCTCAGGGTGTGTGCTTGGGTGTGCATGATGGCCAGGGGCCTGATATGTGCACCCCAACTCAGGGCTGGGAGCACAGGCACATATCTACCCCTATGACTGCTGCATGGGGGGGGGCAGGCAGCAGACCCCTATCCCAGCCAGGGGCTGGGCTGAAGCTGCACACCTGGCAGCCCCACCCTGGCCCTGGGTGATCCAAGGGGTGCCCCTGCTCTGGCCCATGTCCCAGCCTCTCCCGGTACTCCCCACCCCTGGCAACAACTGGCATCCTCAGGGCAGGATGCCAGCCTGTAAACACCCCTTCCCTGCCGGGCCTGGTGTGTTCCATGTCCTTGTGCCCACCCACACTCCTCTGCTGTCCTTTCAGGAGAAACCCAGGGGGAGGAGAAGAGCCTGGGGGCCAGTGCACAATCAGCCACACTCAGCAACCTGCGCCCCGACACGGAATACGTGGTGATGCTCCGACCCCGTTACGCACAGCAGCCTGCTGTCCCTGCCACCCTCACCGCCCGGACACGTAAGCACTGCCTGGCCCTGGGCTCAGCCAGGGTTAGGGATGGGTTCCCAGCACAGTCCCTCCAGTCACTGTGCCTCGTTGGGATGGGGCTGCCAGGCCCACTGCTGCCTGTAGGGGTGGGATGGAGGTAAGCATGACTACAAGGTGATGCTCTGAGCCCCAAAAGTTGGTCCCAGGGCAGGGTGCAGCGCTGTGCGCTTCCAATTTCCTTTGCTGCCTTCTGGGAGTGTGTCGACCAGAGCTTTCCTCGCATGACGTAAAAAATTCTGACTGAAAAAATGCAGTGGTGTTTTTTTTTTTTAATTTGAGTGTGGTGCTCTGCAGGAGGAAAATGTGGTTTCCACCAGGAAAGAGAGTGGTGGAAAGTGAGTAGAAGTGAGGGTGAGGCCCCCGGGGCAACACCTTTACAAGCCTCAAATTTTGGCAAACCGATTCCTTCAGCTGCCCCAGGCAGTCTTAACCCATAGAAAGTATTTAAGGCATTAAGAGGAAGGCTTTGAGCTCCACTTTGCAGGAGTCTCGTGCTTTGAAGGAGCCGCCTGGGCACGAGCTGTACTCAGTGACCTCAGTGCAATTCAGCATCCGTCAGCAGGGGCAAGAGGGGCTTCTTGCCCCTGGAGCAGGCAGTTTGCAGACGAAGGTGATTCACCCTGCCCCTCTCATGTGGGGGATGGACAGGCACCTCTCTTCCTGCAGGACATCCAGTGGGTGTGCAGCACTTGGCTGTCCACAACATCTCAGCACAGAGCATGCTGCTGGCCTGGCAGCCTGTCAGTGGTGCCACCGGCTACCGGCTCTCCTGGGCAACCCTCGCAGGTAGGTGCCTGTCCCAGAGCTTGTGGCCCCTAGGAGGAGGGAGAGGAGGGGGCTGGTGGCACCTGCTGCCCAAAGCCCCCAAGGGACTGCTGCACTGGCTCCCACAGGGCAGGACAAGCACAGGGTGGACCTGGATGCTGGTCGAACGTCACACGCTCTGGTGGGGCTGCAGCCCAACACCGACTATGTGGTGACAGTGGCCCCACTCTTCAGGGAACTGGAGGGGCCCACAGCCACTGTGCGGCAGAGGACAGGTAGGTGTTGGGTACAGGTGATGCCATCCTTCTGCTGGCCTGTACTCTGCCCTGGGATGAGGCCAGAACTGTCTGCCATTGTCCCACATGCTGCCTACCCTGCTTTGTGCGGGGACTGGAGACCTGCTGGCATTGTGGCTGGCTGCAGAGTGGCACAGGGTAGCCTGGCCCATGGGGTTCCTCTTGCAGAGGCAGGTACAGACCAGACGCTGCAGACCAACATCCTGGGTCCCACATCCATCCAGGTGCTCTGGACCAGTGCCCGTGATGCCCGTGGCTACCGTCTAGAGTGGAAGAGAGCCACAGGTGGGCTCAGGGTGCCCGTTGCCCCTGAGGACCCTCCGTTCCAGCAGCTGGCAGTGACCCTTTCCTCCCCACAGGACCAGAGCCCCCCAGAACAGTGTCTCTCCCCAGCAGCACCAATACTTACCAGCTGACTGGGCTGAAGCCAGGCACCGAGTACCGCATCACCCTCTACACGCTCTATGATGGTGGGGAGGTGGCCACCCCCGTCACCACCTTCCAGACAGGTGAGTGACTGCTGTAGGTCCCCTGGGTTGTCCCCCACGTGGCATTGCTCAGCTTGGGGATCCCCTTGGCCACAAGACCCCTCAGCTGCCTGGTCATGGCCCAGGATGACTATGAGGGGCTGTGCTGTCCAGGCTGTGCAGCTCCAGCTGTGCCTCACGCGTCCCCTCGCAGGTGTGGAGGGGCCCGTGGGCGCTGTGTCAGACCTGCGGCTTGTTGAGGAATCGGGCAGGTGGGTGCGGCTGAGCTGGACCAACGTCCCTGGTGCCACCGAGTACAAAGTGGTGGTGCGCAACAACCAGGGTGAGTCTGTGGGCAGGGGCAGGGGTGGCACCTGGGGGACCCTGACCAGCTGACACTGAGGGTCCGCACTGCCCCGCTCCCGGTAGATGGCACGGAGAGGACGAGGCGCATCCCAGGCAGCCAGACGGGGCTGGAGCTGGGTGACCTCCGGGAGGGCATCACCTACCTGGTGCGTGTCTCGGCGCTGGCAGGCAGCCGGGAGGGCAGTGCTGCCACGCTCCCCGTCCGCCTCAGTAAGTCCACATCCGGCACCAGGATTGCTGGTCCTGGATTTTCCCACTCCAGCATGCATTTGTCCTCTGTCCCCCTGCAACCCCTTGAGGTGGCAGGGTGGCTCTGGGGTCCCTCTGGATTCCCCAAGGTGACGCTGTGGTGCCATGGGGGGGTGCAGAGTACCCAGCTGTGGGCAGCATCTCGGAGCTGCGGGTGACAGAGGCCGGTCCCAGCCAGCTGCGGGTCACCTGGCGAGGGCTACCAGGCGCTGGGGGCTACCTGCTGACGTGGCGAGGCAGTGACGGTGAGTGTGTGGACTGTGAGATGCTGTGGTGGTACTGGCGGAGCCCTTCCTATCCCAGCCATTTGTGTTAGGTCTGAAGCAATCCCGCTTCCTCCCTGCTGACCCCACCACCTTCACCATTGAGGGGCTGCGTGCTGGCATCGTCTACACAGTCAGTGTCTCGGCCATCATGGATGGCCGCGAGGGCAGCCCTGTCACTGCCACGGGACGGATAGGTGAGGTGTCCTCCTGCCCGTCAGTGCTGTCTGCTGCCACTTGCTGTGAACCCTGGTGACAGTGACCCCCTTGGTGTCACAGCACCTGAGCAGGTGGGGACAGTGACCCAGCTGGAGGTCCAGGCATCCAGGAGCAACGTTGCCCGTGTCACCTGGGTCGGTGTGCCAGGAGCCACTGCCTACCGCGTGGTGTGGAGCCGTAGGGATGGTAATGTGGGATGAGGATGGGGCTGGGCTGTGAGTGTGACAGGGTGGGTGGGCTGATGCCGCAGTCTTCGACAGGGGGCTCGGAGAATAGCCAGCGAGTTCCTGGACACACCAACTCCTTTGACATCCCCGACCTGGAGGGAGGTGTCTCCTACACTGTGAAGGTGACGGCACTCATTGGCAACCGAGAGGGCAACCCCGTCTCCATTGTCGTCACCACCCGTGAGTGCTGGGGCAGGTGACAGCATTCCAGGTTGGCACTGGGCACCCTTGCCCCTAATGCCTGTCCCTTTGCCCCACAGCGGAGGCAGTCCCACTGACCCCTGTCAGTGGCTTCCAGGTGACAGAAGCCT
>NW_021939063.1:12213945-12218874 GCF_001715985.3 Manacus vitellinus | reverse complement strand
GTGGGGAGAAGGGGCGGACACTGCCCAGCGCTGCCAGCTCCCAGCAGGTCTCCGGGCTGCGCCTGGGCCAGCGCTACACCTTCACCCTCCGCCCGCTCCTGGGGAGTGCACCAGGCACCGAGACATCTGTCAGCGAGCGCACAGGTACGGCGTGGTCACTGCAGGGATGGGCTGGGTTTGTCTCCCCTCTGATGGTGGCTTCACTGCTTCCCTGCCCACAGTCTGCGGGGATGCCCACGGTGATGTTGTCTTTCTGGTGCATGGCACCCGTGACAGCTCCTCGGGTGCCGACGCTGTCCGCACCCTTCTCTCCAACACCGTGTCTGCCCTGGGGCGCCTGGGCCCTGAGGGCACCCAGGTAGGGTGCTGCTGCAGTGGTGGGGGCTCAGAGGGCATGGGCAGGCCAYGGTGCCCACTGCTCCTCTGCACCCTTGCAGGTGGCTCTGGCCACATACAGCTACCGCAGCCTGCCCTGGCTGCTCCTCAACCGCTCCAGTGACCTGCCCGCCGTGCTGGAACAGATCCGCACCATGCGCTATGAGGAGCCCAGTGGCAATGCCATCGGTGAGGGGCTGCACTGGGAGCTGGGGCAGTGGCTGCCGGGATCCTGCTGACTGTCCCCTCCTCCTTCTCCCTCTCTAGGGGCAGCTATCACCTTTGCCAGGACCTACCTGCTGAGCCCTGGTGCAGGGCGCCGGCCCAGGGTGCCAGCAGTGCTGGTGGTCTTGGCTGATGGCCCCTCTGGGGACGATGCCATCGCTGCAGCCAGGGATGTCAAGGCTGGGGGTGAGAATGGATGGGATCCCAGCAGGGTGTGCAGGGAGTTCTGTGGGGTGCTGAGGGTGCTCTTGGCTCAGGGGTGCAGGTGCTGGCAGTGGGCTTGGAGGGGGCAGACCGGGAGCAGCTCCGGCGCATGGTCACCAGCGAGGACCCGCGGTACATCTACCATGGTGACAACCTGGCAGAGCTGGAGGGAGAGCTCACCGATGACCTCTGCACCATCATCTCCACCAGGGTAAGGTCAGAGTGCCTCAGGGGGTGTGGACTGGGGGCACCCCTATATAAGCCAGGGGGTTCTCCCACCCCTGGGTTCACACAGGCTTGTCTTGTCTTGCCAGCCAGAGCCAAAGCCGAAGCCCTGCACTATGCAGTGCCCCAAGGTGAGCATCCCCACTGTCTGCCATGCACAGAGGAAGCTGCCCAGCGAGGAGTTGAACAGCTGGGGTGCCAGCCCATAACCACTTCCCTCTGTCCCCTTGCAGGGCGAGAAGGGAGACCGTGGCGAGGCAGTGAGTGCTTTGGTGTCCCCACCCAACTGATGGCTCTGGGGGGCATCTGCATCCCCTAAACCACACTGATGCCAGCCCACAGGGGATGCTCACCACTGGCTTTGTTTCTGCAGGGACAACAAGGACGGGTGGGACCACCAGGCCCCCCTGGCCAGCCGGTAATATCCTGCTGAAGGGGGGGAGATGGGAGACAGATCCCTGGCAGGGGCAGTGACATAGTTCCCATGTCCTTGTTGTTCCCTTGTCCCTTTGTCGTACCAGCAGGTGGGAGTGGGGCAAGAACCTGTCCAACCCTTGCCACAGGGGCAGACAGGGAGCACCTCTTGACCACCACCTGCCACCTAGCCCATCCTCTCCACTCTCCCTCCAGGGTCGCCATGGGCTGCCTGGCCCTTCAGGACCCCCAGGGCCACGGGGTCCACCAGGAGAGAGCATCGAGCGTCCAGGCAAGAAGGGGGACAGGGTGAGTACAGCTGACTCCCTCACCCAGGCACCTCAGGGTTCCTGGGCACAGTGACCTGGCCCCCAGGGTCTCTCTGTGCCCCTCATCCCTCTGTTCTCCTCCTCACCCAGGCTGGAGGAGGGATCCCCTTGAAGAGCCCCAGTCCAGCCCCACACTGGTCCCTCACATCCCAGCTCAATACACAGGGGAAAGGCACCCCTGAACCCAGCTCTGCCATGGGGCTGCCCTGGGCTCCCAGTGCCAGAAGCAGCACTGCCTGGGGCACTGGGGGGGTCTGGCAGTGCTGGAGAACATCAGGTGCTGGTGTGATGCTTCTCTGTCCTGCAGGGATTCCCTGGAGCTGATGGAACACCAGGAAGCCCTGGACGCCCAGGGAATCCTGGATCACCTGGGCAGCCGGTGAGTGGGGATGTCCCTTGGGTTTGCTGCTGCATGGTCGGCTCCTCCCATCACCCTGCCTGCTCCCTGAGCCGGCCTCTGCCCACCTTTTCCTTGTACTGTCTCAGTAGCTGGCAAAGTCACTGCTGTCTCCTGTGTGTGTACCCAGGCCAAGTGTACTGGGAAGGGACTATCTCTCCCTATTTTGGCTAGAACTCCCATGCCATGCCATGCCATGCCATGCCATGCCATCCCATCCCATCCCATCCCATGCCATCCCATCCCTGCTCCCCCAGCTGGCAGGGACATGCATTCACCTCCTGAGCTGTTGTTTTCCAGGGCATCCAGGGAGTCCCTGGTCCCCGAGGGGATCCTGTGAGTATGGCCTCAAACCCTCCCCAGACCCACTCACACCCAACACCCCTTCTCACTCTCATCTTTCCTTCCCAGGGACCACGGGGGCCAATGGGACTTTCTGGCCCAAAGGGAGAGAAAGGCGAACCGGTAGGTGATGAGCAGGGGCTGCCCCATGGGGGTCCCTGGGGAGCAGTGGGGACCCTGGTGGGCATATCTTGGTCCCTGGCATCTCCTGGTACCTGGTGGCTGGGTGACCCCAGGGTCTCCCCATCTCCCTGCTGGACTCCTGGTCTTGTGGCACTGTGGCCCCTGTCTTGCACTGAGGGCACAACAGGGCACATGGGAACACTGATTTTTCCTCCCTGTCCTTGTTCAGGGAGAGGCCAGGGTGATCACAGATGGAGAACAGGGGCTGCCAGGCCGGAGAGGGGAGCCAGGTGTGCCGGTAGGTCTGGGGGTATGGATGTGGAACCCCCAGCCCACGTCACAGGCCCAGCTAATGGAGCATCTCTGTCCTCCAGGGCAACCCCGGCCCCCCTGGGATCCCCGGCCCACGGGGGCCCCTTGGTGATCCAGGCCCCCCTGGTCCACTTGGACCCATGGGGCCACCAGGACCTCCAGGAGAGTTTGTAAAGGTACATCCTCCTGGTGCTGCGTGGGAATGGCTGGGGGGATGTGTGGGCAGATGGATGGGAGAACAGCCAGCAGCTTGGAGCTGCTCCCCTGTGGACTCCTCCTGGTCCTGCTTGTGGGCTGTGCCCCCACCAGCTGTATCTGCACACACTCACACCTGCGTGAGTTGTTGCTGGCACTGGGCAGTGTGGGGAGAGGCACATGGTGTACACGTGCCCTGATACCACTGATGATGGGCTCTGCCCAGTGTGTTCCCCTTCTATTTGAGTAGGGCATGGGAAGAGCGTGGACATGCCCTTATTTGCAATTTTGCCCTCACAGGGAGAAAAGGGTGACCGAGGGGAAAGGGTGAGTGTCTCTGCATTTCCCTAACTCCTCTGCTCTCCTGGATGGAGGTCCCTTGAATGTCCAAGGGCACTGCAGCCCTTTAGGGTGCTGGGAAGGACTGAGCCCCCAGTGCAACCACACAGGAGCTGACCCCTGTCTCTGCAGGGCCCCCCTGGACTTGTGGATGGGGCAGCACCTCGAGGGGAGCCTGGATCCCCGGTGAGTCTGGCCCCTAGGCCAGCAGGGACAGCAGAAGGGAGCAGGGCTGCAGTGGCCGTGTGTCCCCAGGGCCAAGCTGCATCCCCAGGGGCTGAGCTGTTCTGTCTTGCAGGGCCTGCCTGGGGACCCTGGGCCCCGGGGACCTGCCGGGCCCCCCGGCCTGAAGGGAGAGAAGGTAAGAGAGGATGCTCCCTTGCTGGGGCTGGACCTCACACCACTCTCCAGGGGGGATTCCCATTCCCACCTCATGGGCATCCCCCTGTCATGGGAGTGGCTGTCACCTTTCCTAATCCCCAGGGTGATAGCACAGAAGGTTTCCCAGGGTCACCTGGCCGCCCCGGGGACCCAGGAGATCGGGTGAGTTTCCTGAGAGAAGGTAAGGCGAGCAGGAGCTGCCATGCTGGTGAGCCAAGCCCTGAGGGCACCCGCTTTGGACAGCCTCAGACAGTCTCTACCCTCCTTTGCAGGGCCCTCGGGGACCACCAGGGGAGCAGGGCAGGAAGGTGAGTGGTGCAGGGACTGAAGGGACGCTCTCACCTTGCCTTTGGCAGGATGAGAAGGGCTCTGGATTCTGTGTCAGGACCCATGATGTCCCCCCATGGGTCCTGCTGCCCTTGACCCTGTTTTCCTCCTGCACCAGGGAGACCGTGGGGCGCCAGGAGAGCTGGGAGAGACGGGAGAGAAGGTGAGATGGCACTGGAGAGGGACTGTGCCATTCAACAGCATTGGCAGGTCCTGATGTCCCTGTGGCTCCGTGGCGGCTGTGTCTGGGGATTGCTGTCAGAACCCAGTGGTCTTGGATGGGATTCTGGGGCTCAGCTGGGCTCTGAAGGGCTCTGGGGCAGTGTGGGGTGGGAATAGTGTGGCATGGAGGGAGGAAGGCTCCCTGAAACCCTCCTTTGCTTTGCTCTGCAGGGGGACCGTGGTGTGCCGGGCCCTGAGGGTGAGAAGGTAAGTGTGCTGGGGTGATTCCAGCCATGCTGGAGTGACGCCTGCTCTGCACTGGAGCAGCCACCCTGGAATGGGGTGGCAGGATTCCCTTGACACCTTCCTCTTCCTCCTCTCCTGCAGGGTGAGACAGGAGCCCCGGGGCGCCCAGGGCCATCAGGCAGAGAGGTGAGTTGAGGCAGCGGTCATGGTGCTGTGGAGCAGGGGCTACCATGCCCTGGGGGCATGTCCCCAGGCACTTCCAGCCCCTGAGGTCTCTTCTCTTGCCACAGGGAGCTCCAGGGCCGACTGGCCCCCGTGGAGAGAAGGTGAGGG
>NW_021939063.1:12211748-12213720 GCF_001715985.3 Manacus vitellinus | reverse complement strand
GTCCACCTTTGCCTGTCCCAGCCCCAGGACAGGGAGCAACGGGCAGCACCCAGCATGGTCTCCTCTGCTTCCCCCCCAGGCTCCTATCGTGGCTGGTGTTGGAGGAGAGAAGGTAACCCTGCCCTAGCTGTGCCCTCCTGTCCTCTGGGCATGGCCATGGCCTGGGAGGGGGATTGCACAGCTGGGCATTGACCTGAGGGGATGCTTGTCCTAGTCCCAGGCCTGGCTGTCCACAGCTGCAGTGGGGAAAAAGGGGGTGGTTTGGCATGCTGATTTTGTTTGCTCCAGGGTGACAGAGGATTCCCAGGACCAGAAGGACCTCCTGGCCCCAAGGGCGATACAGGAGATAAAGGTGCCCGTGTGAGTACTGCCTGAGGATGGAAGGCACAGGGCACATAGCACAGACCTCCCTGGACTCACGGTGCCTGTGCCATTGCCCCACACGCTGCATCCTTTTTTGTCTAGGGTGCCCCTGGCCTGAGCATCCCGGGACCAGCCGGTCCCAAAGGCGAGCAGGGCGATCGGGTGAGTCTGAGTGCACCCCAGGGCACTGGCTCATGATCCTGGTCCCTACCCTGGCACGGGGTCACTGAGGTTCCTGGTGACACATGCTCTTCTCTTCAACAACCAGGGTATCGTTGGCCTCACAGGCAGGAGTGGCCCGAAGGTACTGTCACTGCAGGAAGCTCTGCCCTCTATCCATCTGTCCATCCATCCATCTGTCCATCGGACTCTGGAGGGGCTGTGCCTCTTCTCCCCCTGGCAGCCCCTGTGCTGCCCCCATGCTGCCCTGACCTGTTGCCTCTTCCCTTGCCCAGGGCGACCCGGGGGAGCCAGGGGAGAAGGGGGAGCCGGGCCGAGCGGGCACCCCGGGGCAGACTGGGATGCGAGGCAAGGAGGTAGTATGGGGCAAAAGGGAGGTGGGACCAGGGACCATGGGGCACTGTGGCCCCGAGGAGATGAGGGGCTGTCAGGGAGCAGGGGGATGCTGGTGACTTGTGCTTTTCTACCCTGGCCGGTGCCCGCTGACCTGTGCTACAGGGAGAACCAGGAGAGAAGGGTGACGAAGGCACCCCGGTAAGTGAGGGCCCACCAGGACCACTGTCCCCCTCTCCACTGCCCCCCGCTCACCCCCTCTTTCCCCACAGGGTGAAACTGGTCCACCTGGCAAACCTGGAGACAGGGGTCCCCGGGTAAGTGTGGGGCTGGGGGACACCCTGGAGTAGGTGAGATGCCTGTGGCCTTTGGGGTGGCTCCTGCTAATGCACACCCTCCCTCTGCCCTCCAACCAGGGCCTCCCTGGCTACCGTGGCCTCCCTGGGGAGAAGGGTGACCCAGGGGACCCAGGTCCTGAAGGCAGGAACGTGAGTACCCCCTTGTGTGTGCCCACTGCTCCATGGGCACCACCACACCTCACACCCCATTGCCCTGCACCCACACTTACCCCAGGGGTTCCACCACACCACGGGTCCCCCATTCTCTCCCCTTCTCACCCAGTCCCTCTTTCCCACAGGGTAGCCCTGGAGCACCAGGGAACAAGGGTGACCGTGGAGAGCCGGTGAGTGATGCAGGGCCATGTGTGACCCCCACCCCAGAGACAGTCCTGGATCCATGCCAGCTCCTCTTAACCCATTTCCCTTGCCCTTCTTTCAGGGACCTACTGGACCCCCAGGACGAACTGTAAGCTTTGCCCTCTCTTCTCCCTGCCCACGGGCTGCTGCCCTGCCCCGAGTGCTCTGACAGCTCCTCTCTGCCCTACAGGTCGACGTGGGGCTTGGAGGAGTGGGGGAAAAGGGTGAGAAGGTAATGAGTGAGTCCCTGGGATGCTGGTGCTGGGATACCCTTTTCTGTCCCTTGCTGGACTCTGCCTGGGCACTGGGATCATGGTCCATCAAGCCCTCTCTGCCCGAAACAGCCCCTGCCATGTGGAGCTGATGTGCACCACAGCTGAGAGGCACATGGGATCTGGGGG
>NW_021939063.1:12165503-12211642 GCF_001715985.3 Manacus vitellinus | reverse complement strand
TGGGGGGCATGTGGGATCTGGGAGGCATGTGGGATCTGGGGGACATGTGGGATCTGGGGGACATGTGGACTGATGCTCCTGCGCAGTGCTGAAAGGAGGGTGCCATTTTGCAAGGTCCCTGTAGGGCTGAGGTCCCCAAAGGAGCCAGCATTCTCCTGGCTCCCCAGCCCCACGGGGGTCCTGTGGCAGCACCCCACACTCTTGGCATTCTGCATTTATGGCCCAGCTTAGGTCAGGGCAGTTTTGGCCTCGGGCTGTGCTCTGTGCTGGGTGGCATCATGGTCCCAAGCCATGGCCAAGCTGGCTCCTGGCTCAGCAGTGCTACCCAGTGCATTTCTTCTGTGACTGCTCTCTGGCCCCTCAGAGGGGGGGTTGAGTCCAGCCACTTCTTTTTCAATCTCTTATTTTGAGACCCTTGCTATCATCTCACCCTTAAACCACAGAGGTGCTCAGCATGTGCTCAGGCACGGGCTCGGCACAGGGCAGTACCCTCTGACCACCGTGCCCTTCCCTGGCAGGGGGACCCTGGGGACCCTGGTGAGGATGGCGCGAAGGGCGCCCGCGGCGATTCCGGCTCCCCTGGCCTGCCTGGAGAGAGGGTAGGTGCTGGGTCCCTGGTGTGGGAAGTGGTGGGACAGCACGGCAGGCGATGATGTTCTGCAGGAGAGCTGGGGATCCTGGTGTGCAGAGGGTGACTGGTGAGCACCCAGGATCCCTTCCTATTCCCCCCTTGCCCAGTGCTGAGCGTGTCTCTCTCTTGCAGGGTGTGGAGGGCCCCCGTGGCTCCCCTGGCGCACGGGTGAGTGTCCCCATTCCCACAGGGATCTGGGTAGGGGACCTGTGCCCTGTTCATCTACTGTTTGTGGGAGATGATGCTCACTGCTCTTCCCACCCCACAGGGTGACCCTGGGGACCGAGGCCTTCCAGGAGAGAAGGTGAGGGGACTGGGGGCTGGGGGCTGCCCCATGACACCCCCATCGCATCTCACAGCTCCAACACTCCTGCCCTACTCTCTTACAGGGAGACCGTGGCCCACCAGGTCTGGATGGCCGCAATGGGCTGGAAGGCAAGCCTGGGCCACCGGGCCCTGCCGGGCTGCGGGTGAGCATGGTCCGGGGTGGGGGACATGGCTGTCCCTGGGCACTGCAGGTGGGAGCTGTGGGATAGAGGGACAATGGTGCAGGAGGAGCTGTTCCCCTGGACACCCTCTGCTCCAGGCTGGGGATGTTCCTGGGGGGGCCTTTGGCAGGATAGGGGTGTCCCTGCTCTCACCTTCTCCTTGTCTGCAGGGGGACCCGGGGAAGCAGGGGGACCCTGGCCGAGATGTAAGTACCTCCGGAGAGGGCAGGTTTTGGTTGTGCTCCTGCTTACTTGCCATTGTACTTGCAAGGGACTGATGTCCTGTTCCATTCTTCTTGGTCTGGGGCAGTGCAGCAGGACCCAGCAGCGTGCCACTGTCCCAGTCACACTCCCTCCTCCCGGAGCTGACTGGGGCAGATGGATACCCTGTTGCCCTGTGCTCCCTCCATCTCCTTTCCCTGCAGGGGCTACCTGGGCTGCGTGGGGAGCAGGGACAGCCTGGCCCCGTGGGCCCACTGGGACCACCTGGCATCCCTGTAAGTACCAGCCACCCTACACCCTGGGGATACATTCTGCCCCATGCCCTCTGCTGAATCCCAGCTGGGTCCATCTTCCAAGGCTTGCCCTGTGCCCAGCTCCCCATTCCCTGCACCCTGGGGCTGCAGTGAGGCCCAGGGGCCCCTGGCTGGTGGGGAGATAGGGGGCCTTTCTCACTGCCTTTTCTTCCTCCCAGGGCAAACCTGGTGAGGATGGCAAACCCGGCCTCAATGGCAAGAACGTGAGTAGGGGGACCAGGGCTGGGTTTTGGAGCTCTCCCAGGGGTGCTGAGGGACAGTGATCCCAGTACAACCTAAAGGCGAGGGGAGGATGTGGCAAAGCTCTGAGCCAACCCCCTGTCCTGTGTGGTGCCCATGCTGAGATGGTCAAGTTGGGCTCTGACTGGCAGCCTTTGTCCCCAGGGAGAAGATGGAACGCCAGGAGAGGATGGGAGAAAGGTAAGGAGATGAGCCATGGGTGGTCCCTGTGTGGTCCCTGCACGGTCCCCCTGTGATCCCCACAAGTCTAGTGACTCCTCCCTGCCTGGCCCAGGAGAATAATTTTGGGGCATGTGAATGGGGCAGCACCCCTCTAACTCCTTTCTCTCCTGGTTAGGGAGACAAAGGTGATACAGGACCACCTGGCAGAGAGGTGAGTACTCCCTGGAGAGGAGTGTGCTGATGGGAGCTGCTGAGTACATATCCCTGGGTCCCAGGTCCTGGGGGTGACACAGCTCTCTCATCAGGGCCGCAGCGGTGCCAAGGGCGAGCCGGGGGACAGAGGTGTGCCAGGCCCTCTCGGCCCCCCTGGCCTTCCCGGTGTCCCAGGGCAGGTCGGCCCCCCAGGCCAGGTGCGTAATTCTCGAGCCCACAGTGCCACCCAGCACCAGACCCCGGAGTCAGGCAGGACCCCTGTCCATGGCTCCTTCAGGGCACTGCCCTGTGTCCATGGGTTCTGCATACCATTGTGTCCCCTCTGTGTCTTCCAGGGCTCCCCAGGGCTCCGTGGGGTGGCTGGACCAAAGGTAAGTGTGCTCCTGCCCCAGAGCCCCTCAAGGCAAAGGTCTGGGGAACCCTGTGCCAGAGGGAACAAGTCCTTGGCAGGCTCCCAAGATGACAGGGCTGGACCCTGGTGCTGCAGTCGGTGCCAGGCAGCCTGACTCTGCCCCCCTTGACCCCTTTGCTGTGTTTCAGGGGGACCCAGGGGAGCCTGGGCTGCAAGGAGAGCCGGTGAGTACCCAGCACTGAGCCTTACAAGCTACCAGCACCCCAGGGTAGTGGCAACCACAGCCCCTGTTCAGGCAGCACCAAAAGTGTTAACTCTGAAACCTTCTGAGGTCAGCACCAGCACTGCTCACCTCACCTACTGCACCTCTGCACGTCTTTTCATTCCCTCTTTCTCTGCAAACCTAGGGGCGACCTGGCAGCCCTGGAGTACGTGGAGACCCTGGGACTGCAGTGGTGAGTCCCTGTCCTTACTGCTGGACTGGGACATCAGCTCTGGGGGACAGAGGACTGTCCACAGCCCTGACAGTGGGAACAGGCTAACACCCACTTGGTTTTTAACATCCTTATTGCAGAATGTCGAACGTAGCCTGGAAGCGCTTGGCATCAAGGTATGTATTTCCTGGCTGTTGGGCTGGGGTTTGTTCCTGCCACATGGCAGCAGGAGGGGGACATGGGAGGTGGTGGGAGATCTGAGCAATCCAGGGCAGCTTAGCGGGGCTGTGGGGTGCTGCCACAACTGGGTTGCACTGATGTCCTGACTGGCGTGTCTTTCCTCCCTCCCAGATTTCATCCCTGAAGGAGCTCACGGGTGCCTATGATGGGAGCTCGGATTCACTTCTGCCCGTGTCGGAGCGACTGCGGGGCCAGAAGGGCAGTCGGGGGGATCCAGGAGAGAGGGGGCCCCCAGGCCGAGAGGTGAGCGGAGCCAGGCTCGATGCCAAGCCCCAACATGCTGCCCCACTTGTGGTACCTGTTCTGGCTGGGAGGGGTGTGCAGCCAGCTCAGCCCTGTGGGGCTCGGGGGGACTGACAACTGCAGGGCTTGCTTTGCAGCACAGCTTATGTTTTGCAGGGCTCCTTAGGCTTCCCTGGTGAACGAGGACCCAAAGGTGACAAAGGGGACCCAGGCACCCCTGGCCCCCAAGGCCCCATGGGCCGGGCCGTGGGTGAACGGGGTCCTGAGGGCCTGCCCGGGCAGGCTGGGGAGCCTGGCAAGCCAGGCATTCCCGGGGTGCCAGGCCGGGCTGGGGAGCTGGGGGAACCCGGGCGGCCCGGTGAGAAGGTGAGTGTGTGTGGAAGTGTGAGGGGGAGGCTGGGGCACCTGGTCCAGGGGCTGGGGACAGTGCTGTGACAGCCATCACGTTGTGTTCGCAGGGCGACCGGGGCGAGAAGGGCGACCGAGGTGAGCAGGTGAGCTGGGAGAGGGAGATGGTCCACTCCATCTCCCCTTGTGTTTTGTCCCTCTCGAAGGGACACAGGGCTCTCAAACGGGCTGGCAGATGCCCTGTGGAGGCCAGGAGTGGCCATACCAAGATGGCTCTGCTACCCCATACCCTGTTGTCCTCTTTGGTGCTCAAGCTATTTATCTACCCTCCCAGGGCAGGGATGGCTTGCCTGGACCCCAAGGACCCCCAGGACCCAAGGTAGGTGATGGCTGTTGCTGGTGACCATCCTCAGGATGCCAACCTGCACCTCTGGGGATGGATAGTCATGTCCAGTCCCTTGGCACAGGGTCTTGGGGAGGGCTGTGCCCCTTTCCTGGGGTCCCCTGGATGCTGGCCCTGACTATTCCCTGCCCACAGGCAGATGTGGTGGAGGGCAGCCTGATGGGCTTTCCTGGCGAGCGTGGCCCCGTTGGACCCAAGGGAGCGAAGGTGTGTGGCTGGGCAGGGAGGAGGGGGGCAGCCAAGGCAATTGAGCCAGGGCAACATGATCAGCTAGGGCTGGGGATGATGGCAGGGTAGAGGGACAGCAGGGGCTGATGGCATCTGTCTTCCTAACACAGGGTGAGCCTGGAGTCGAGGGCGAGCGGGGACCCAAAGGAGATAAGGTCTGAGGTCATAACTGTCCCATTGCCAAAGTAGCAGCCTCATGGAGCAAAGCCCTGCATGGGGGCACTGCTGGGGGCACCCCTCTTTGGGTGTCAGCAGGTCCTGAAACATCATGGGAAGGTCCCTGCCTGTCCTGTGACTCTGCCTGTCCCAACTGCAGGGTGAAGGTGGCTTGCGGGGTGACCGAGGGGAGCCTGGTGAGAAGGGCAGGGATGGTGCCCCAGTGAGTACTGCACTGTTCCCCTGCCTAGCACTGACCTCAGCCCCCTGCCTGGCACTGACCTTGTCTCCATCTCTTGCTCCAGGGTCTTCCTGGTGAGAGAGGGCTGGCTGGCCCCGAGGGGAAGCCGGTGAGTGGGGGCATGGTGGAGGGATGCAGGCTGGGAGTGGGGAAAGGTCTTGTGGTCCCACACCAGCCTCCACCAACACCAGTGGGAGTGTTCCTGCCTCTTTCATCTCCTTTCCCCCCACCCCATGCAGGCCCTGCAGGCCTTTAGGGGGCCTCCCCCCACACCTACCCCCCATAAGCACCCTGGCTGGGTACCACATGCCAGGAATGGGGGGCATCCCTGGGAGGGAGGCAGGGCTGTGTGGGAGTGGGGTGTTCCTGCTTGCCCACTGACTGATGTGGTTCTTTGCAGGGTTTGCCAGGCTTCCCTGGCGTGCTGGGACGCCCGGTAGGTGTCTGTGTGTCCCCTGTGTCCCTGTGCCTCCCCCATCTCAGCACACACCTGGGGGCTCCTAGCCATGAGTTCTTGGTGAAGCTGTGGGGTCATGCTGCTGTGGGGGTGGGTGTTTGGCCCCCTGCATCTTAGCAGGAGCCATCTAGGCTTGTCTTACTTGGTGTAAGACAGAGCCACTGGCACTGTCTGGTTCTCCTCACCCATGGAAACCCCTCCTCACTGGTGGAAACCCCTCCCTGTAGTGACCCCATCTCTTTCTCCCTTCAGGGCAACCAGGGAGACCCAGGACCCCCAGGACCTCCGGTAAGGTGCCACCCTGTACCACATGCAAGGGAGACATCAGCCAGGCCGGGTGTTCCCTCAGGGAGCAGGGGTGGGGTGGCAGTGCTGGGACCAAGCAGCCCTGCTGCCCTCTCCCTGTCCTGGGCCAGCAACAAGCACCACCTCAATAATGTCTCCTTGTTCTCTGCAGGGCAGCACTGGCCCACCAGGGACCCAGGGCCCAGCTGGGACCAAGGTATGGCATTGGCATCTGCATTGGTATTGCCATCTCCAACCTGGCAGAGGGAAATGGTGCCTTGCCAGATTTGAGGGCTGGAGGGAGGGCCAAATTTTGGGAAGTTTTGGGCTGGAGGGAGGGACATTTTGGCCTGGATCCAGGTGTGGAGACATGGCTATGACCGTGGCAGCCGGTGGGTTGGAACGATTTTGGGTTGATGCAAGTGCCTTCTTTTCAGGGTGATCCAGGGGAACCCGGCTCCGGCATCCGTGTGAGTACTCACACCATCCCTACTAGCACCCACATGGCCCCTCCAAAGCCATCCAACCTCCCCAGAATCAGCCAGTCCCACCACAACACATCTTCCCACATGGGCAGCCAAGGTCCTGGCTGTGCTGTCCCCTCTCTGATGAGGCTGTTTCCATTGCAGGGCTTGCCAGGTCCCCAGGGCAGCATGGGGCTGCCAGGGCCCCCTGGCCCCCCTGGCCCAGGGGTAGGTACTTGCAATCCCCCCAAACCTGCCCCTTGGCCATTCCTGGTGCCTGGGATGCTGCTTGATTTCTGCTCGTGTCTCCATTGCAGGGCCCACCAGGTGTCCCTGGACAACCGGGACAAGTGGTGAGTGTGTTGTGTCCCTCCTGCCTGGTTGCCTTCACTGTGGGTGCTCAGGGCTGCCTGGACTCCCATGACCCAACCCCACTCTTACTGTCTGCAGGGGGAGAGTGGGAAGCCTGGTGTGCCAGGCAGGGATGGCGTGCCAGGGAAGGACGGCGAGGCAGGGATGCCTGGGAAGATGGTACGTTGCTACTCACCCTGTCCCATCCCAGCGGGAGCCCCATGAGGCTCAGCCTGGGGTGTCTGTGGCTGAGGCTGAGGGCTGTGCTGCTTGTGCCAGGGCATGCCAGGACCTTCGGGCCCTGCTGGTCCCAAGGGAGAGCCAGGGGATGCCGGAGCTCCAGGGCAGGTGAGTTCAGAGCTGCCTTGCCTGGTGTTCCTGGCCGGGATGAGGGGGAGCATCCCATGCAGCCCTACTCACTCTGTCCCCCTGCTCTCCTCCTGTGCCAGGCCATCGCTGGCGCCCCTCGGCCCCCCGGCCCCAAAGGCGAGAAGGTGAGGAGCCAGGGTGGGAGGTGGGGGAACCCCCACCCCTGGGAGCTGCCAAAGCCCCCAAGGCTGGGGCGGGCAGGGGCTGCAGGGTGCTGGCATCCATTGTAGGCATGTCTGATCACTTGTGTGTCCCTGCAGGGAGAGCCAGTGCTGCTGGAGGGTGTGCTGGGAGAGCCTGTGAGTTGGCCCCATAAACCTCATCACCCACACTAACCTAATCTCTCCCCGTTAACTCTTCCCCCCGCATTAACTTTGTACCCCTCATTAACGTCATTCCCCCTCCCACCACCCCTACCTTTTGTGGGACAAACCAGCCCTGTGGCTGCCCCCTCCCCTAACACTGCTCTCCCCACACAGGGCTCCAAGGGTGACAGAGGCTTGCCAGGCCCCAAGGGCGAGAAGGTGGGTGCTACCCTGGAGGATGGTGAGGAGGGGGCTCTGGGGGCCCTGGGCTTCCTCGCTGCTTGGTCATAGTGTGGGGATCCAGCTGCAGCTGTTCCCCCAATCCACTGTCCCATACGTCTACTTTTTCCTTGTTTTCTCCTGCCAGGGGGAGCCAGGAAGATTCGGGGAGCCAGGAGATCCTGGGGAAGATGTGAGTAGGAGGCATGTGGATGCTGGGGGCAGGGGCTGCCGTCGGGGTGTGGGATCTGTGCCCTTGTCACCTACTGCCCAGCCCTTCTTGGGGGCTTGATGTCTTCACAGGGAGCCAAGGGGTCTTCCGGAGCCAAAGGGGAGAAGGTACATGTTCCCTGCTCCCAGAGGGGCTCCTCAGCCCTGGAGGGATGCTCTGGATGTCACAGTGCTCCTGGCACCCCTGTGCCCACCAGCCAGGGGATGTGCCACATGCTCTCTGCCACCACACAGGGATCACCAGGTGTCGGTGCACGGGGACCGCCAGGACAGGATGGGCCTCCAGGTTTGAAGGTAATTCCTGTCCCCATGTCACCCTGGCTCTCATCACATCCCCAATGCCCAGGTGATGCCCTAGCTTGGCTGGCCAAGGGAAAAGCACAGTCCTGAGGGGCTGCTTTCATGGGCCCCATCTCTTTCTTCCCTTATTCAGGGGGACACTGGCTTGCCAGGATTACCAGGACCCCCAGGCTTAGCAGGCATTGCTGGGACGCCAGGACAGCCAGGCCTGAGAGGGGACAATGGGCAGCCTGGCCCTCCGGGTCCCCCAGGAGAGAGGGTAAAGACTGCAACCACAACCTGGTCCTGGTGACACTGGATCCTTGGGCAGTGTCAGCAAGGCCCCTGCAAGCCCCACTGCCTCCTAGCCACAGTCCCTGCCCACTCACTGTTTTTTCCCTGCCAGGGTTTGATCGGCTTTCCAGGCAGAGATGGCACTGCTGGACCACCAGGACCTGTGGGGCCCCCAGGGCCTGCTGTGAGTATGGTGCCACAGCAGTCCTGGGGCTGTAGGCTCTGCCCTGGCTCCTCTGCTGGCTCAGACAGGGGAGCAGGGACCCACCCTGCACTTCCCTGGCCCTTGAGCCTGGGGTTTGCCAGGGTCTCTGGTACTGGGTGAGAACCACTGTGGGAGTCTGAGGAATGCTTCACAGTGCGCCTGGCAGTGTCTTCCTCCTGTGGCTTGCTCACCCTTCTCCTTTCTTTTAGGGCATACAAGGGGCCCCTGGCCTGAAGGGTGACAAGGTAGGATGGGGCCAACCCTATAGCATGAGGAGTGTGATGCTGCTCTTCTTGTGGGGTGTCCCTGCAGCCACCTTCCCCTTGAGAGTGCTGAGCTCACTCTGAATGGTGGCACATGGGAGCCTGAAGAAGTGCCAGGCACCCGGGGAGATGCTGGGGACTGTGGGGTGTCCCCTGGCGTGGGGGGTACATGACAGGGCTGGGAGGACAGGTATGAGTGTTGCCTTCCCCCGGCAGGGCGCTCCAGGGGCTGGGCTGCCAGGAGCCAGAGGCGAGCGTGGAGACCCAGGGCCACGGGTAGGTACTGCCAGAGCCCCCCGTGTGCCCACAGGCAGGGACAGGAAATCCCACATTATCAGCCCTGAGGGGACTCTGAGCCAGATCTGCACCTGTTCCTGGGGTGAGATGATGCTGGAGTGCCCCCATTCCAAGCCCCCTTCTCACATCCTTTCCTTCCCGCAGGGTGAAGATGGGCGTCCAGGGCCAGAAGGGGATCGTGGGCCAGTGGTAAGTACCTCCCTTCCCCATCTGCACCCCAATCCAGGCCCCTCCCTAACCAACCCTCTCTTCTCTCCCACAGGGCTTGCCTGGGAACCGAGGGGAGCGTGGGGACAAGGTAAGGGAATCTGTGGGCTGGGGAACTGTGGGGGGCAAATGATGCACCTCCAGGGATTGGGACCTCCAGGGAGGTGCTACCTGTTCCCCGCTGTGCATGCTTGCAGCATCTCACCTTCCTCACAGGGGGACCTTGGGGCCCCAGGACCTAAAGGAGACAAGGTGAGTCCCTGAAGTGGGGGGGGCAGTGGAAGAGCAGACAGCAGCCCTGACCCTGCTGCTCATCCCCACCTCTCTCTCCTTTGGGTGTACAGGGCGATACTGTGGTGGTGGAGGGGCCGCCTGGAGCACGGGGCAGCAAAGGGGAGCCGGTAAGAGCTGTCCCTAACCTCCCTCTTCCCATCCTCACTGTCCCTCTGGGAGATGCTGAAGGAACTTCTTCCTGCTGAAGGACCCTCCCTTGCAGAGCACGTTTTCTCTTTTCCTTCAGCCTGGCTATGGACTCCCTTGTCCCTGCCCACAGGGAATCTGTCCCCCCACCCTCATGTGTGTCTGAGCTTCTCCCCATCCCCTGACCCCTCCCTGTGTTTCCCCCTTTGCAGGGAGACCGAGGCCTGAAGGGCACAGAAGGGGACAAGGGGGACAAGGGGGAGCAAGGCATGCCTGGAGAGAAGGTACAGGGCTGGGGGTGGCTGGGTTGGGGACCATGGAGGGCTGTTGACAGGATGTTGAACAGAAGGAGAAGGGCATGATGGCATCCCTGTGCCCCATGGGCTGATGCTTCTGGGCACCCTGATATGGTGCAAGGGGAGCTGCTGGATCCAGCCTCAGGGGTGACCACAGCTGTACTGTGGCCACACAGTGGCTGGAGCTTTTCCTTCTGTCCTGTGTTGATCTGGGGGTTTTCTTGCAGGGGATAAGGGGTGAGCAAGGCGAGAAGGGCTCCACGGGCTTTCCTGGGGCACACGGCCCTGGTGGGCAGAAGGTAAGGAGCTGAGCATACCCCACTGCTGGTGGCACCATCCCCTTTGCCTGCCCTGACCGATGCCTTTGCCTTCCCCAGGGAGAGGTTGGAGCCTTGGGAGAGCCCGGTGAGCCGGTAAGGAGCTGCATCTTGGTGCTGCTGCCACCCTGCTGTGGGACAGGAGCGGACCCCTGTCATGCTGTGTGCTCTCCCACAGGGTCAGCCTGGCCGTGATGGGATCCCTGGAGCTCGGGGAGAGAAGGGGGACATGGGACCCGTGGGCATGCGTGGCCTCAAGGTGGGTTGTCCTCTCTGGCTGCTGGTGCTCTCCTGGCCAGGACCAGTGCCAGTGTGGCATAGCTCCTCCTCATCCTCACAGGGCGAACGGGGCATGAAAGGTGCCTGTGGCCTCAATGGGGAGAAGGGTGAGAAGGTGAGTGGGTGCCTGCAGGGTGCTGCAGGAGCCTGGATGTTACCTGGAGGCTGTGGCCCTTTGGATCCCCTCTGCCAGCCAGTGGGAGCAGGGAGATGGCTGAGGCTGGACCTTGACCTTGCAACAGGGTCATGAGGTCCCCTCCTCAGCCTGTGGCTCTGGGGTGAGCATCGAGGGGTGCAGGACTGACTGTCCTGCCTCTCTCCTGCCTGCTGTAGGGGGATCCGGGGATCCCGGGGCGCTCAGGGCTGTCAGGGAGGAAAGGTGAGCCGGTAAGTACCACACTGACACCAGGGTGGGACGGGAGCACATGGCCAATGGCTGCCGGATATCTGCTCTGTCCCCCAGGGAGAGCTGGGTCTGTCGGGACCACCGGGCATCCCCGGGAAGGAAGGGCTCATGGGACCCAAGGTAGGTCAGAGCAGTGCTGGGAAAAGCTGTGCTGGCACTTCAGCCTCCCCCCCACTGCCTGTCCCCTGCTGCCTGTCCCTTCCTGTTTGCAGGGTGACCGGGGATTTGACGGGCAGCAGGGTGCTAAAGGAGATCAGGGGGAGAAAGGAGACCGGGTGAGTGAGCTGGAAAGAGATGGGATGCATTGCACTTCATTGCTTGTACCAGGATATGGCCTTGGTCAGAAGCACATCAGAGCCTCATGCTTCCAGAAGAGTCATTTGGCGCTGCTCTAAATTATATCACTGAACTATGAGTGACAAAAACTCTCCCCGCTCTTTACAAGAAGGCACCAGTGCCGGTGCTTCAGGGATGCCCAGCTGTGGGGTCAGAGGATGCCCATGGTGCCTACTCTGGGGTCAGGGTCTCTGACACCCCTGGTCTCACCCTTTGCTCTCCTGCAGGGCGCCCCTGGCATTATTGGTGGCCCCGGTCCCCGGGGTAATGATGGTGCTCCTGGCCCCCCTGGCCCCCCAGGGAACATTGGCCCACGAGGTCCTGAGGGCATGCAGGGCCAGAAGGTGAGTCCTCACCATGGGTGGCTGGTCCCTCTCTGGGGCTGTTAGGAAGGGAGGGCCTGGTCCCTGAGTGGATGAGGGATTGGTGGCATCTGAAGTTATGTCTCGGCTCTGTCCTGCCCTGTCAGATCACTGGCTTTGGGGTCCTCCCTTGTGTCCCCCTGCCCAGTGGATAGGAGCCTGAGGGGTTTGCGACCTTGCTTGTCTTTGATGTGAGCTGGACCCATCCCCATCCCAGCCTGCACAGGCATCTCCGGGGTGCAGGGGTGGGGAAAGCAGCACATCCATAGTGCTGAGGAGAGCAGAATGACTCTAGCACTACCAGCCAGATCCTGAGCATGTGTCCTTTGCAGGGGGAGAGAGGCCCCCCTGGACAGTCAGTGCCGGGTGCACGTGGTGTTCCTGGCATCCCCGGTGAGAGAGGAGAGCAGGTGGGTGAGCGGGTGCCTGGCCCTGCCCGGTGGAGCCCCAGCCAGGGCCAGTGTCCCACCTTCTTTCTACTGTCCCTAGGGCAGTCCTGGCACCCGTGGGCTCCGTGGGGAGAAGGGGGAGCCGGGCTTGACGGTAAGGAACCAGGAGGGAGCCAGCATAGACTCATGGCACTTGGGTCACCGGGGTGGGAAGGGGTGCTGGATTGATCCCACTGCCACTGATGGAGGGGCTGCCCCCACCTCCGGGCTCTGCTGGGGCCTGGGGAAAGGGTTTTTCCTCCTCTTTAATTGCACCATCCCCTATTGCAATGTGGGACCTTTGCCCCTCCATGTGCCCGGCAGGAGGACGAGATCCGTGCCTTCGTCAGGCAGGAGATGAGCCAGCACTGTGGTGAGCACCCCCTCTGCTGCCCTGGGGCTGGGGGTCTGGCCCTGCTGCCCCTGACCCCTGTCCTGTCTCTCCCACAGCCTGCGGCGGCCACTTCCCACGGCACCTGGATTCACGTGAGCACTCAGGTTGTGGCTTTTCCTTTCTACTCCCCTGCCCCACACGTGTGGCACCAAAGGGTTCTGGCACCCAGGTGTGCCGCCAGTTTTGGGGAGCTGGATGTGGCTTGGGCCCTCCATGACCCCCTCAGTCAGGGTCGGCATCCATGTGGGAGTGTGCACAGGGAGAAGGGATGGTGTGTGGCAGGAGTGATGGTTCAGCAGGGATCCCCAAGGACAGCTGGCTTGGGATGGTACCAGTGGGGTCTGGGCACTGCCAGGGTCTGCCCGTTTGTGAATGGACCACGAGGACTGCACCCCATCCATGCTTGGGTGTCAGAGCTGGGGCAGGGATCTCTCAGGGGTCAGGAGTGCTGGAGGGGAGGGTGGGCTGGAGGAGTGGGATTGGAGGGATGGAAGCAAGGGGTGGGCTGGGATGAGGTGGGTCCTTTCTCTCCAAGGAGGCTGGGGGGCTCAGGCCAGGAGCAGCTTCCGCTCTGCCCAGGGAGGAGGAAGAATCGTTCGCCAGGAGAGGGAGCATGGCCAAACAGGTGATGGAGAGTCCAGAGGACCTACAAGATCTGGCCCCATGGGCGTGTGTGCCTGCCTGTGCCCTCCCCTGTCCCCATCCTGCTGGGCTCCAAGTGGGTGCTGTCTCCCCAGGCCTCTCCTGCCTGTCCGTCCTCCAGAAGCCTCTGGCAGCCCTGGTCTGTGATGCACAGAGAGGACAGGGTGTTTCCAGGTCCCCAACCCCTGTCCATGTATCCTGTCAGGCTGCAGAAGTGCTGTGGTAGTGCTGGACTGCCCTGCACCTGACAGGCGTGGGTTTCCCCTGGGAAGGAAGAGGAAAGTGCCCCAGACTCCCTCACCTCTTCCCTGATGCCTGTGCCATGTTCTTCCCCTTCACAGAGTCCGCCGGCAGCACTCACACAGTCCCTGTGCTCAAGTTGTCACACACTGAAGAGGAGGAGGGTCTGTCATCTCCCTGTCCTCCTTTTTCCCTGCTCCACATGTGTGGCAAGAGCTGCTCATGCCTGGTGCTGTCTCCCAGGGCAGGACAGGGAGAT
Source organism: Manacus vitellinus (assembly GCF_001715985.3). NCBI lineage: Eukaryota > Metazoa > Chordata > Aves > Passeriformes > Pipridae > Manacus > Manacus vitellinus. The sequence continues at coordinate 12,198,122 of NW_021939063.1, read as the reverse complement.
CAATCTCGACACCGATGACCTCGAGTACGACAGCATGTATGGGGAGGAGGAGGACTACGATGAGGCCCCGGAGATGGACAGCTTGGAGCAACCTGCGATGGATGGTGAGCTTCCCTGACACTGAGGATGACCTGGGGTGACCCCGGGGCTGCCCCAGGCCTTTGCCTGGCAGTGGGTCCCTGTGCCTTCTGGCTGTGGGGATTTAGGATTTGCAGCCCTCTTGCTAGTATCTGGGTACGTTGTGCCGTCCCCATCGGAGCACAGTGCTGTACACGCCATGCAGACTTCACACTTCACACTCTGTCCCCCTTGCTGAAGCCATCACCAGCAGTGATGGGTGGTTTGCTGTGCTTGTGGGATCTGCTGCCCCTGGCAGGTTTCCTGTGCTCCTGGTCATGAGCTGCAGGAGGGGATCTCAAAGGCCCCAGGAGATCAGGGAAGCCCCAGTGTCAGCAGCATGCAGAGGGTCCCCCCACAACCCTTCCAAGGTGTGCTGTGGCCATGCCACCTCCCTCCCAGCTCTTATCTCCAGCCTTTGCTGGCTGCCCCTAGAAGAGGGCTTGCCCAGAGTGGCATCTCCTGCCCTCACTTCCAGCACTTGGGCAGAGCACAGAGATGCCCCCTCCAGCCCATGCTCAGCTGGGAGCCATCCCCTGCCTTCCCCTTCTGGAGTTTCCCCTCCTCTACCAAGTGTGCCTGGCTGCCTGCACAGCCAGTGTGCTGCCAGCTCCTGCCTGCCCTCACCATCACTGTTTGCCCCCACAGCTGAGCCCTGCAGCCTGCCGCTGGATGAGGGGCACTGCCAGCACTACACCCTGCACTGGTACTACAACCAAAGAGTCACTGAGTGCCGGCCCTTTGTCTACAGCGGCTGCCAGGGCAACCTCAACCGCTTCGACAGCAAGGAGGAGTGTGAGCTGCACTGCAGGCAGCGCCCACGGGCAGGTAGGCAGGGCTTGGCACAGCCACCGGCACCGGCAGGCCTGGCAGCATCCCCACCCGGTGCCGTGGGCTCAGCAGTGCAGAGCTGGGGGCACGATGCTGGTCCCCCACCTCGGCTCTGACACCACCTTGCCTCTCTCCACAGGTGCCCGTGATGTTGCCGGTGGCAAGACGGGAGGGCAGCCAAAGGTGTAGGTGTGGGCAGTGTCCCGGCAGGCAGGGCTGCCTGGAGGTGGGGCCCGGCTGCCATCCCAGCTGGGGCTGGGCTGCCCGTGGTGGTGGTGGCCACGTACCCACCAGCCCCTGGCAGGAACCTGGTGCTATTTCTAACGTGTCTTTATGCTGCTCATGGGTTTTTCATTTCACACCACTTTTATTGTTGTTAAGGTGAAATTTATATCAAATGGGAAACCACCTCCCACCAAGGCTCTGAACCCCCACGGAGGTTTCCTGGGCTGTTCCAGTTTGATTTTTAAATTATTTGCTACCAACAGGATGGTTCTTATCCCTGTCCCCCCTCTCTGGCAGCCCAGAAGGACTTGGAAGGGTTGGGCTCCCCTCCCCTCTCTGATGGGAGAGCTGCCTGCATCCCTGGGCCAGGCAGTACACCCCTGCATATCATCTCCCACCCCCTCCCTGCAACCAGCTCCATCTGAATGAATTTCACCTTAACCTCAGCTGGGGCCCAGTTCCCCTTTTGTGGCTGCGATGGTTTGGCAATGACCTGTGGGGAGACTGGAGGCTTTCTCCATGTGCTGCCCCCAGTTCACATGACTGCCAGCAGCACACCAGTCTGTAGTTGGGGGGGTACTCACCTGCATCCCTGGCCCGTCAGGGAAACCCTGAGGATGGTGCTATGTTAGAAGAGGTTCCTGCTTGCCCACGCTTACTCTCAAAGGCTTTGTGAAAGCGATGTCGGCTCCCGGGGTCGCAGCCCCTGCCTCCCCCCAACCCCAGGCTTGACAGGAATGTGCCCCTCACTGCCCCAGGGCCTGAGAGGCCGCTGGGGGGCTTTGTGGCCCCCACACATACCGCTGCTCTCTGTGTATATCTGTATACAGCGAATGTATATGTGTACCAATGTGAGGGGGATGTGATATTAAAGCTGTGCTCACAGGGAGGTGTCATGCTTCTTGGCACGCTGCTGGAGATGCCCGTGGAGTTTGGGGATGGCTCTTGAGTCAGGTATGCCCCCTGCCCACCCCAGCTGGGTTGCCCTTTCTTGCTGCCCATTGCTGGCAGCGCTGGCTGGGGTTCCTCACCCCCCTGAGGGAACCCAGTGTCCCATCCCTGTGCCCAGCACATGCCCAGCTGACGCAAGCCAGGCCATGACCCCTGTCCAGGTGCTGACGTGTCAGCACGTGAGTCTGTGGTGCTGCATGATGTGCTCTGTGAATCAGTGCTAATTTTGGCTGCTGGGTGTGAGTTCCTGGCTGTCCCCAGGAGGAGGAACAGAGCTAGCATTATTTCCACTCCGGGCCACTGCTGGGGAGGGTGGCATAGGACTGGTCACCCTGCGGCCATGAGGGTGGGTAGACCCCCAGCAGTCTGAACCCAGAGCACCCTGGCTTCTCGCCCTGGCCAGCCCTCTGGGCTGAGCACTCAACAGCTCATCTCATGCAGGTTCCTGCCTGGCCTGAGAGACCTGGGATGCTCCCACAGTCCCTAAGCAGGGAGCTTTGGGGGGAAGCCCTTCCATGTGGGACTCACCCCACAGCAATACCTACAGGCTGTTACCTACCACAGGCAGCTGGTAGAGGGGCTGGGCCAGACTGGACTGGTACAGGTAGGCTGCAAACTGGTGGCATCACAGTTAGACTCAGTGAAGGTGGGCTGCAAAACAGTTGGAACAGCAGGGAGGTGACATTTCTCCAGGTATGTCCTCCAGCTGGCCAGGGCCAGGAAGTCTATCAGGACACAGCATCAGACCAGTACCAGGAGATATCCAGGAGCCTCCTGAGGCACAATGCCCAGAGGGCTGGCACTCACAGCCAGTGCCATGGCCATTGGCCAGCACCAGTATGCATGTTTTCTCCCTTCCTTAAGGCTGACAGGAGCAGGAAGGCTGACAGGCCTAATTAAATGGAGAAGAAACATCTCACAAGTCAGACATGAAACAATTATGACTGAGATGCCCCAGGTTCCTGGAACCCCCTCTAAATGCAGCCCACAGAGCTGCAAGGGGGCACACGCCCACCCACATCCCGGGATGATTTCATCTGCTATTAGAGAAAATGTATTAATAACATTCCTCCCTCCTCCCCCCTCCCCATGTCACCGTCACCCCCTCTGCGGGTCAGAGGTGGAGCTGGGACAGGATAAGAGCAAGGGCTTGGCAGGGAGCAGGGCAAATACCCAGCTCGTGGTCCCTGCACTGTAGGAGCATTGCCTGAGCATCGGGGAGACGAGGACCTGCTGGAAATGGTGAGGCTGTGCCCTCAGTGGTGCTTTTCAGGGGCTTTTAGCTGGGAAACGGGTTGCAAGGGTTTGGATGTTTTTCATTGCCCACTTCCAGGTGAGTTAAACCACCTCTGGCTACCTGCTCTGGGACTTTCCAAAGGGTTTCACCCAGGAGATAAGTTGCAGCAGTTTGGGTGCCTTTCACTTTTCTCCTTCCAGCTGGACAAACCTGACTGGGTGACTGATTTGGGGGAGAGGCACCAATGCAGCAGAATTTGTGCAGCAGTACCCCTGCACTTGTTCTGACCCCCACCTCCCATCACAGCACCCTGGAACCCCCAGGGCCCTCCTTGGGACCAGAGTGAGGGATGGGGTGGAGGCTCAGCACAACTCATGCCCTTGTCACCCCACTGCCACCAATCTGCTGTGTATTTTGGGCCAGGCGGTTCATATCCCTCCTAGGGAGCTTGGCTTTTGCCCCAGAGAGCCCAGGAACCCTGTGGGAAGGCGTGGGAGGAAGAAAGCCCCACAGCCCGCCCAGCCCCGAAATCCCGGGCACGTCACCTTTCCCTGGCCAAAGGGCAGTAATGGACTGGGGAGCAGCCACACTCCCAAGGCAGCCTCCCAAGAAGGAATGTCCCCTACCCTGGGTGACAGAGGGCAGGAGAGTGTGAAATGGAGCTGACAGCCAGTGTCTGGCCAGGGGCTGTGGGAAAGGACAAGGTCACCCCACTGATTTGATTCCCACATCCCCTTCATCCTCCTCAAAACCTCCCACCCTGTTCGAAAAGGTTAAAATCAGGGTGGAAAAATTAGGGGTTCCCAAATGGGAGGTAAACCACCCCCAGTGGGCATGGGGAGTAGGGAGGGTCTACATGTGGCACCCTGGTGGGGATGTGTCCTGCTGGAGGGGCTGTGGGGCCATGGCAGTGTGATGGGGGGTGATGCTCAACCACACGCTCCCTGCAGGCGCTCCCGGCCGTGCTGCGAGGCAGGATGCTGCTCACCTTCCTGGTGTTCCTCGGGGCACCAGCAACAGCCCGAAAGGAACTGAACTTGGAGCAGCTCCCACCAGCCCCCCGAGCTGGGGATGGAGGTAACCTGACCAGCCAGGAAACCACCGGCACTAACAAGATGCTGCCAGCTCTCCCCAAAATGAGGAGGGGCGACTTTGGCTCTGGGGAAGGATCTCATCCAGACAAAGCCAGCCCGCTGCTGCCAGAGGGGTCAGCAAGGAAAGCACTGCCCTGGCCAACGAGCCCAGCCACGAAGAGACCTGCTCCCAGGAAAAAGGGGAGGAAGGTGTCCCTGTCACTTGATGTCCACACACACTTACTGGAGATCCTGCTCGACCTGGCCAGAGAAAAAGAGCAGCAGGACAAGGCGGCTGCCAATGCCGAGCTGATGGCCCAGCTCGGGCGCAGGAGATGAACTCCCCTGGCTGGGACATGCCTGCTCAGGCAGGGCCGGAGAGGGCAGGGGGGCTGCCAGGGGCACAGATGGAGGGAAGTGTGGAGTGGCACTGGTGTGCCTGCAGGGGGCTGCGGACACAGCATCTCATCCCCCTAGTCCCGGTGCTCATGGCACAATCAGCAGCCACGGTAGGATTTGGTTTAATAACCATCACCTCAGCACCACTGGAGAAGACAGAGCCGGGTTTACCTTTGCCCAGGCCAGCGCTGGAGCACAGCCAAGTCCCAGCCTCAGGAACCACGGGGATTTCTGTGCCTGGCTTTGCTCCCTGCTCATCCACCACTGGGATGTCTCCAAAGGGGCTGCATCCAGCCAGGCATCTTTTCCTGTGTGCTGCTTCTCCCTGTGTGACTGCAGCACACAAAACCCTCCACAAAGCTTGGCTGAGCCTTGGAGCTGGAGTTGGTGAGCATGCACAATAAAATGCACCATCAAATGCAACTTTTTTTGGTTTATACTGGTTCTGCACCCCTTTACACCCCCATTTCGTGTTCCCTTTCCCCAAAGCTGCAGCAAGGGCATGTTTTGGGCTGGGTCCAGCACAGGAACTCATTAAACTCCAAATGAGGGGTGGCAGCAGCACCAGCAGTGGGGCCAGCCCCCGGCCCAGGGAGCTCACAGCAGCTCTGTACTAGCGGGGACGTTGTGTTGTGCCACCAGAGCCGCCGTCTTCGGCACAGATGGGAGATAAGAGCAGCGCGGAGCAGAGTGAGGCCGCCCCGTGCAAAGTACAGGGTGGTGCAGGCAAGGCAGAGGCCGGGGGACACGCGTGGGAGGACCGCTGGAGCTGGTGGGGGACACGGCCATGCTCTTCGAGGAATACCTGGTGCAGGGTGAGTGAGCCCTTTGGCCTTGGAGCGGGCACTGGCTTTGGAAAGGGGGCCCAAGCAACTCAGGTGACCCCACGTTCCATGGGAGGGACATATTTTGGTAGCTGGTGAAGGGACGTGCCAGTAGATGGTGGGTTGGGGTGAGGTGGCCAACAGGTCCTTTGTCGTCCCTGCCTGTCCCGGGGCTCAGGGGATGGTCGGGCAGTGCTGGCCCGTGGGGACACCCCACTGCAGCAGGTGGGTGCTCCGGGGCTGGGCCTGGGGTTTGTGGGTACAGGGTACAGGACGCCGGTAGCAGTGGGGACAGGGGGCCCAGGAGACGCTTCCAGAGGCGGTGCAACCCAGCAGGATGCTCCAGGGCAGGCAGCCCGGGTGACAACTGCCCATCCCGAGAAGGGGGTTCCCCTCTACCACCCCCAGTTGCCGCCTGGGGTGCTGAGCCCCTGCTAGGATCTCCTTCCCATGTACTGCCCTAGCGCCCCACCTCCCCTCCCCAATCCCAGTGTGACCCCACGCTCCAGCCCCCTCTGTCCCCAGTGTCCCTTCACCTGCCCAGAGTCCCGCTCCGCCCTTCCCCTGCCCAGTGTCTCCCCAAGAATCCCGGTGGGCCCCTCCCCAGTCCCAGTATTTCCTCTGGTACCAGTGCACCCTGCCCCAGGCCCAGTCCCCAGTGTGCCCCCGCTAACCCCACTCCCAGTGCCCCAGTATTCCCAGCACAACCCCAGAACCAGGGTAGCTCCAAGATCCTGGCCCCGCCCCCGCCTCTCCGCCAATCACACCGCGCTCTTGCCGCCCGGTCCCGCCTCCACCCCTGTCAATCAAGTTACAGCGCCCCGCCCCTCCTGCTCGCCCCCGCGAGACACGTCAGGGGGGCGGGTTGCGCGTGCGCACTGCGGCCGCCGCCGTGACAGTGACAGGCTGGCAGGAAGGGGCGGGGCCGGACACCGGGACCGGGATATCGGGATTGGGACCGGGATTGGGACTGCTACTGCCACTGCCACTGCTACGGGGCGGAGGGCCGCAGCGAGGCAGCACCATGCTGAAGAAGTTCGACAAGAAGGACGAAGAGTCGGGTGAGGGGAGGCGGGGGGCGCTGTGAGGAGGGAGGGCCCTCCGTGGGTACGGGGTGGGGCTGTGAGGGGGGGACCCCTCCTGTGGGTACGGGGGGAGCTGTGAGGGGGGACCCCTGCTGTGGGTGCGAGGGGGGCTGTGAGGGGGGACCCCTCCTGTGAGTAGTGGGGGGAGCTGTGCGGGGAGACCCCCAGGAGAGCTTGGCAGCGGGAGCTGGTGCGCACGGAGCGCAGTGGGAAGCGCCGTGGAAGCACCATGGGAGCACCATAGAAGCACTCTGCTCTGCTGCCGTCTCCTCACAGCTGCAGCCAGGGGCTAAACCGGTTGCATTGGCACAACACGCCGAGGTTACCCGGCCACATCACCAGATGCAAGGTCTGAGACTAAATATTGAGCATATTAGCTCTGTTCACAGTCGCCTAGCTCTCAAACCAGGTGCTAAAGCCAGGCAGAATCCTATTAGTAATTTCTGGCACTTTTTCTGAACTGTGTGGTCTGCTCTTCCAACGCAATCACTGCGACTTTCAGTGGATCAGGAAAAGCTGAGAGCACCAAAGGAACATGAAATGATAGCTTGACCTTTCAGAACTTTAGGCTGAGTAGTAAGGAAAACTTACTAAGTAAGGATATTTTCTATGGTGTGTAATTCAGGTGGAACTGATGCTTCATAAGACAGTGTTTACTTTCATGGTTGTGCCTTGTGGTATCTTTTTAATCTTCCTATGAAGCTTTCTGTGCAGACTACTCTGCATAACAAATCAGCCTGTCCTGCAGCAAATTGATTCAGTGTAAATCTTGGTGATGGTTCTGCGTGACTCTGCTTGCTTTTTATTTTAATGTGCATTAAATGCTTTGCCCTTGTTTCCCTTGTCCAAAACCTCCAGTGACGTCTTGATAAGCAGAGAATTTAGTGAGGCAGCTCTTGGAGGGGAATTGCTCTTTACTTTCCTTTTGGGAGATATTCTTTATTTACATCTGCCACACTCTTCAAGGTACTGACGTTACCTATGGCCAAGGCTGGCAGGAGATGCACTTCCTTGTATTATGGTGATGAGTCTTGTTGGCTTTGTTCATACCAGGAGCTCACAGAACCCTCCATTATTCTTTTTGCCACTGCTGCTTGTGGCTTCACAGCAGTTTTTCTTTGCTATTGCATTTACTTCTCATCCTGTTGCTTCTGTCTAGAATGAAGATTCTTAGCATTTACTGTGCCTGCCTTTCTCCTGTGGACTGTGTCTATGTCCAAAATGTATATCCTGAGTGCTTGATGTTCTCAGTATTAGGTGGAATGCATCATCCCTGAATTTACAGGCCTTGAATTCTCATTCTCTCCATGTAAAGGCTAACAGGACAGTCTTTGTTGAGATGAGTGTATCCATTTAATTGCTTCTGTGTCTTTGCTTTCCATGGATAGTGTAGCTAGCTTTGGATGGGCTGCTTCTGCTCAGAAATGCCCTTTGACATGTTATTTTGGGCATAAAATTGTTCTGAGATCCTTCCTTCGCCAGTGACTGTCTCTCTACAAATTAAAACAAATTGCTGCTAGTCATCCAATTGCTGCTAGTCATTCAGGAGCTTCCTGAACACACAGCCTCTGCCCTCCCTGCATCCTTCTCCTTCTCTATGGAAGAATACTTTGGCACAAGGTGCTTTGAGGACTGAGACCTCATGTACGATGTATTTCAAGATCCTTAGTGCTGTGAAAGATGAAGAGCCAATGCTGTGGCTGATTGTTCATGGCTGATTTAGAGACTGTAGACTCTGGGAATACTGTGCTGCTTGGCAGGTTTTTTGGAACATATTCACATGCTCATACTGGAACCGGTTCATACTCACACTAGAGGTGGTTTTGCTCTTTTCCCTTGTTTTCTCTCCTCAACCCCACATAAAGTCCGTGCTTTGTTCAGCCACCTGCTGCCTTTACAAACTTCTCCCGAGCCAGAGGAGAGCAGTTTATCAAGCAGGAAGGAGCCAGAGTGCAGATGTGTTTGCTTTTGGGTGTAAGGCTGACTCTAGCCAAGGCTCCTGGCACCAGCCTAGGATGCCTCATGCCTGGGTCAGGTCGGATCTGGCCCTGGGACATGTTCTCTTTGGCAGATCAGGCTTTGGAACAAGCACTGGCACAGCCATGAAAACGGCTGCGTTTTGTCCCAGGGCCAGGCTGAACATAGGTACTAATTAAAACCTGCTTATCAATAACTGGCAGCTTTTGAAAAGCTGCAGCTCACAAATGCTTGGGAGGCAAGCTAATCGAGGCCATGCAGAATGATAGTGCTTTTCCCTCTGATTATTTTGTCCTTAATTAGTGAGGGTTTTAATTATTTAGTATAATTTATTTTGTTAAGTGGAACAATGAAAGTTACTCTGTGTCCAGTGTATCTAGTCTGCTGTTTTGTTATCTTAATTAGTGATAGAGCCAAAAATACTTTACTGGTGGATTCCTGATTGGTTTATATGGGAGGCATAAAACACTCCTGACTGACCAGTCTGGCAAGCAATACTTCTTTTTGTCTAAGCTTTTGTTTCTAGGCCTGTCTTATTGATGCTCTTAACTGTCAGCAAGCTCCCAGCCCAGGGGCTGGAAATAGGTCTTTGGGGATATAGTGGAGCACAGTTATTTTACAGCTAATCAGTCTACCTTGGCTCAAAGTCAGTTACTTCTGGAGGGGATGACAAATTGAAGAATGTCTTGTCTGCTCTGACTTCCCTGACTGCCGTGAAGACATCTAATTAATATTACTTAAAGAGGGAGCTCTGGTTTGCTTGGTGTTCATGAAAAAAATCAACCTGAAATGCTCAGTCTGTTTTTAAAGTATGGGTGTGGTTAGAAAGTTGCTTCCCCACAGCACCATCCCTGGAGAGATTTTTACTCTCTTTATTTTGCAGGTGGGAGTTCCAACCCATTCCAGCACCTGGAGAAGAGTGCAGTCTTGCAAGAGGTAAATCCTCAGACAATCTTTTTTGTGTACCCCCTTCTCGATCAAGTCTCTCCTTCCCTTGAGTAGGTCACTGGAGAACTTCAGCAAGGAAGTGGGGGTTTGTTACGGTCCTGCTAGCTCTGAAAGAATTGGGCAACAGTTCTTATTTTGTTATTGGACAGAGGAAGGGAGAAGGTTGAAATAGTCTCTGTAACAAATTAAAGACTGTGAACTATAAATGGTAATAAAAGGAATAAAATTATCTGGGAAAGCTCACCCTAAAACAGGAAGGATGGGAAATCGGCCTTGAGCCGATGTGAGTGGTTATTGAATGATCTATGAATTCCCTCTGAAAAAAAATGGCTTTCTGTTCAAGAGCAGGTGAATGTCTCTATCCCCAGACCCTGTTGTTTGAGTGTTCTCTGTTTGCTCGGTGTTGGCGCCCGACCTCCTGTTTCTCTGTCAGAAGAGTGGTGTTTCAGCTAGCACACAATCCAGACTTGTGTGGGTGAAAGTGTCAGGAGGATTTAGCCTTTAAACCTTCATTGCACTTGGATTTGCCATCCTAGACTGCACAACCCGCTGTTTAAAAGGGTTCCATGTTTAACAGGAATTAAGGGGAAACCTGATCCAAAGTCGCTGAGGATCTTGCCACACCTCACTCACAGTGTGTTGTTTGTATCAGTGTCCAAGACCAGACATGACAGTGTTTACTAGGGGGCGTTGGTGGCAGCATCCTTGTCTGTGCTTTGTTTCCAGGCTCGAGTGTTTAATGAGACACCCATAAACCCACGAAAATGTGCTCATATCCTCACCAAGATCCTGTATCTCATAAACCAGGTAAGAGAGAGAAAATGTACAGCTATACAAATATGTACATCAGGCCCAAAGCTGGTTGTGATAGCTGGGATTAACTTCCTTCCTTCCAAACATCTTCTAGGGGGAGCACCTTGGTGTCACGGAAGCTACCGAATCCTTCTTTGCTATGACGAAGCTGTTTCAGTCCAATGATGTAAGTCTGCTTGTTGTTTTCTGTATTTACCTGGTGGGACAAGTTGTCCCTTGAGATGTGCATTTTTATACACAGCTTTTCCGTCCTGGCTGGAGGTACCCGATCTGAGTGGGAAGAGTAGGGTGAAAGTTTAGAAACAGTGATCAGCTTCCTTGCCCTTCCTAGACCTTGTAGCAGCTTAACTGAAACATGCTCTGCTCTTGAGACAGAGATTCCTACCTCTGAATTGATGTTTAACTCTTGAGATTGTACTAGGCACAGATAAAACATGTGATCAGCTGGAATTTTCTGTGCTTTGTGCCCAACATTAAAAGATCCTGCTTCCTGCTGATAGTCAATGATTGCATGTCCTGGAGGAGGCCAGGAATTAGTGCCTACCCACAGCAGTAGTACTGTCACTAGTTGTCCCCCAAACCACAAGGCATTAAAATCATGAGACCAGTGTAGAAATCCCCAGACTCAGGAACATAAGTCACTTGCTTTCTTGCTTTTGAAGTTACACGGTGCTTTCAGCTAATGGTTTCAAGCTTTTCTCTTTGTTCATGTGAATGACAAGTGGAAAATGAAACTGTAGATCCAGCTAAGTGGTATTTCTACAGCTTCACCCTAAGACTGAGGGATTTAGAAGAGGAAGAGGTGTTTTGTTAATCAATATGGGTTTTGTACATCTTTTACACTTGGGGAATGGGGCTCTCTGAAGGTATCAGGTTCGTGTGATCTTTGCAATAAAATTATGCAAGCAGGGAAAACTGAGATCCCTTCCTATCTGGGATCATCTCAGCTGATGTCTTTCTTCCCTCTTTCCCTGTCAGCCAACTCTGCGCAGGATGTGTTACCTAACTATCAAAGAGATGTCTTCAATTGCAGAAGATGTGATCATTGTTACCAGCAGGTCAGTCACTTCACTTCTCTTACTGTTATATTGACATGCCCTCCAGCAATGTCTGTCCAACCTCTTGGAGATGACTGTAGTCCCAAAGCAGAGTGTGCTTATATAGGGAATGACCTTGGTGAGGAAAAACTTTTCCTTTATAAAAGATCATTAAAATTACAGACAGGGGACTCATAGTGATATATGTGAAATGTGCTGTGTCCCCATATCCTATGCCCATGGGTGTTTGGATTGTCTCTTTTGATTACCTGATACAGCAGCACTGCTGTTTTTTCCCTTTTTGCAAAAGGCTGTTCATTTCATTCCTGTCTGAATGCCTTGAAGCTTTTTGAAGAATTCTGACATAAATCCCAAGGCTTTCAACAAGTAGACAAGGATTTACTGCTCCTGTAGCAGCACAGAGTGCAACTTCACCAGGGAACAAAATTCTCTCTGTGATTCATTCTTGAATTGCTGATCATCCCACTGAAATGCCCTGTGGGGAATCAGGAGCCTGAGGGTATAGGGTCTGCTGAGGGCTCATCGATTGTCTCACACTGACCAGGACCCTGGGGAAAGGGCAGGAATGAGCAGGAAGGCAAATGCCTCGGAGGGTATGTGTGTGTGTGCTCCAGCCCCACTTGGTGAACAGGAGCCCGTGCAGCTGCTGATGGGCTTGGAGCTGGGTACTGATCTCCTCCTGCCTGCCCACCCTGGTGGGACCTGCCCAAGGCCTGCAGTTGCCTGCTTGGCATTCAGCTGTGATGCTGGCTGCCTGCTGCTCTATGTGCACTGTGTGTGCACCTGGGAGCTGCTGGCTCAGGAGTGCAGTATTGAGAGCTTCCTGTTTTCCCAGCTTAACCAAAGACATGACTGGGAAGGATGACAATTACCGAGGCCCCGCTGTGAGAGCGCTCTGTCAGATCACTGATGTAAGTGCTGCTTTTCCCTTGGGGCAGCCCTAGGCCCTTCACCTTTTCCTACTTCACCCCATCCCACCTTCTACTCTGCTCTTCAGGCCTTTGCATCTCCCCTTTCACACTCCTAACAGCTTTTCCATATCAGCTCTTGTTTCCCTCTCCCTGCAGAGTACCATGTTGCAGGCCATTGAGCGCTACATGAAGCAGGCAATTGTTGACAAAGTGCCAAGTGTATCCAGCTCCGCTCTCGTGTCTTCCTTGGTAGGTACTCCCTGAGGCTCTGTCAGGTGGGAAGTCATCTGTGGTGGGACTGGACAGCTTGACAGTTTCAGGGTTTCCTGTTTGCTATTCCTGTCTTTGTGAACTGAGGGAGTGGTGCTGACTTTGAGAGAGATTGTGGACCTCTTGAGGCCTCGGCCATCATGTCCAGGTCTGCGTGCTGATGCCTTGCTCTTCTATAAGTTGCTGCTGCCAGCACCCTCATGGGGAGGGCTCACTGTTTCTTAATATGAGCTGCAATTCCCAAGGCTTCCTTATCTCATGGGTTGTCCGTGGCTTCATCTCCCTCCAGCACTTGCTGAAGACCAGTTACGATGTGGTAAAACGCTGGGTGAACGAGGCTCAGGAGGCAGCTTCCAGTGACAATATCATGGTGCAGGTAGGACACACAGGGAATAGCCAGCAGCAGCTGGGAGTGGAGCAAGCTGCTAGAGCTCAGCCAGCCACCTCTGGGCAACAGAGGGGACATAAAGGGTTTATTATGTTCTCTTTCCCTGCACAGTACCACGCTCTGGGCCTGCTCTACCACGTGCGGAAGAACGACCGCCTGGCAGTCAACAAGATGCTCAGCAAGTTCACGCGCCACGGCCTCAAGTCCCCGTTTGCCTACTGCTTGATGATCCGGATAGCCACAAAGCTGCTGGAGGAGGAGGCTGGCAGGTGGGGGTGCTCCTTTGCCCTGCTGGAAGAATTTCCTCAGGTCCTGCTTCCATCTCCTCTTGCAGGCTCCCTTGCCATTTCATTATTTCTGTCTTTGAAGAACAGCATGCAGGTTCTACCCTCTTATTGTTGGGTCAAAAAGCAGAGAAAATAGAGGATGTTTTCATTGCTTTGAGATGGCTTCTGTGAGTCTTGTCTGTGTGCTAGCACATTGAATGCTTTCTTGTTTTTCTGGACTGTTTTGCTCAGCTCTTCTTTATGGAGATGTTCTACTTTATTTTCTCTTCTGTAATTACTTGTTGACCATGTATCCAGTGTGGCTTCCTGGATAAGAGTTGTGGTGTGTACAGTCAGTTCTCAGGGTGGGTTAAGGGAGATTCCCTTTAGTGAGGTAGAGGCTGTCTTCTCAGAAGGCAGCCTGACTTTCAAGCAAGCTGAAAGTACAGTATAATGACCACTGCAAAATCCGGGGACGGAGTGGGTTTATGGCTGCTTATACCTTTCTGCCTTTCTACAGGTTATGGTACCTGCCCATTTCTGCTGCTGAATTCTTCATTTCTGTTAGTACCTTTGCTCTGATTCATTCTTGTGGGGTTTTTTATCCCTTAGCCGCGATAGCCCCCTGTTTGATTTCATCGAGAGCTGCCTAAGGAACAAGCATGAGATGGTGGTGTACGAAGCTGCATCTGCCATTGTTAACCTGCCCAACTGCACTGCCAAGGAGCTAGCTCCAGCTGTCTCAGGTAAGTGTGGTGCTCCTGGCCATGGAATTATGGGCCTGTGGTAACCTACAGGGGACACCTGCTGATTGCCCCAAGAAACAAGGACCTTGTGTAGTTTCAGGCTTGTAATGCTGCTGTACCCTTTGTTGCTTTATGATGCTGCTGAGAGCCTGTGGTGTCTGTGAATAGCTTTGCTCCTATATAAAGGTATTTCCTGGTGTGTTCAAGTGTAGGTTACTAGAGGGGTCTCTTTTTTTTTTCTGTGAAACAGGGCTGAATTATAACTGATAAATGTCCCTGCTTTAGGCTGAGTGTAACTGTGCAAGAAGCCAAGGTGTTGGGGTCCTGCCTTATCAGCTCAGTCCATCCAGAGGTTCTCCTGAGCTGAGACTCTTGGCAGGGAGGTTGTATGTCACCTCTCTGCACAGGGAGGGAGCCCTTCATGGGCCAGCCCTGGGAAAGGAGCAGGGTTTGCATGAAATGGAGAACAGCAGTTCAAATTGACTTAATCGGAAAGATGACAAAGTGATGAAATTGGCTTTCATGAGAAGTGAAGGACAGCAGCACCGTGGAAAAAGAAGGAGGTGGGTAAGAGCTAGTTGCTAGCAGGGATGTGTGGCAAAGGGGACAACAAGAAGGGAGGAAGGTGACAAATTCACAGTTGCTAGTTACCTTGTGCTTGCAGCTGTCTCTTTTCACTGAAGCTCTTCTCTAGGTATGAAACGCTTCTCAATAACAGAGTGCCTAAATGTCTGCCTTTGTTGTTTTTCCCACCTTGCAGTTCTGCAGCTGTTCTGCAGCTCCCCGAAGGCAGCACTGAGATATGCAGCCGTCCGTACCCTCAACAAGGTAGGAGCCAGTCCCTTGGGAGCTCCCACAGTGCCTTGTGTAGGGAGGTGCAGGCTTCAGAAGAAGAAGGGGCCAGATTATGTGATGATTTTGTGTGAATAACCTCTACTCTGTGGCTACAGCCTTACATTTCATTGCTTTCTGAGTGGAGTAAAACCTCAAAGAACACTCTACAGAAGGAAGAAAAAAACCAAACCAATAATTTTCACAGGTCTCTTAGAGTGTCATTGCTCTTGGTGTTACTGCTTTCACTTCTTAGCTTCCCATGGTGAAGAAGCTCCTTGTAAAACAGGGATCAAACCTTGATGCTGCTTCTTGCCTGCTCCATGGCAGTCTTTGCTTTTCCCTTCACCTTACAAAGTCTATAAAAGAAAAAGAATGTTAGTGTCTGGTAACTGCTGTGCTTCCACCCACAGAGGTGTTTTGCCCAGCTAGTCTGACTGAATTTTTGTTGGGAGTTCATAGCTTTCTTTTCCTTCTATATAGAAGAGAATGAGAGAGATAAAAATAGTAAAAGATTGTTTATTTTACTACTGCTTCTCTTCTGGCAATGGGTGCAATTCTGCAGGAAATGAGAGCTTGTTACCTTAACTCCAGATTAGCTGTTTGTCTGAGATGCCCCTTGTGTACAGTGTATACCATTTATTTCTATAGGAAGGGAGTGAGTTTTGGTGGGTTTTGCCAGCTGGGCCTTTTGCATCTATTGAGTGATTTTTATTCTTCCTCCTCTGCTGTAGGTGGCCATGAAGCACCCATCTGCTGTGACTGCCTGTAATCTGGACCTGGAGAACCTTGTGACAGACTCCAACCGCAGCATCGCCACCCTGGCCATCACCACGCTACTGAAAACCGGCAGTGAGAGCAGCATTGACCGGCTCATGAAACAGATCTCCTCTTTCATGTCAGAAATTTCAGATGAGTTCAAGGTAAGGAAGTGGGAGGAGGGAGGGACACCAGGCTCCGGAAGGAACCCCATGGTCTTTGTCCATGTTTGTGTGTGCACTCTGAAACCTGCATGGAACTGCTTCCAGCAGCTGGGCCATGGAATACTTGCAGGGAAGAGAAATAATTTGAAGCTGTATGCCTTGGTTGTACAGCACCTAGCTCTAAAGTCACATGCTCTCTTCTGGGGAGATGCCTTTTGAGAATCTAATCTCTTCCTTCTTTCCAGTGGGTGTGGGGGTTTTTTGGGGGCTAACCTGTGCATAAAGATCAATCTCTTCCGGTTCCTAGGACTGTACCTCCTGGAACTGCATTTGTTGGATCAGTAAAGACAAAATCGTGGTTTCCAGGCCAGGGACCAGCACAAAGTTGACACAATTCAGATAGTTTTTCCTGCCTGGTGAAACAGAATTGTTTTTTACTCCCCACCCTCTTCCCCCAGGTGGTGGTGGTGCAGGCCATCAACGCGCTGTGCCAGAAGTACCCTCGCAAACACGCCGTCCTCATGAACTTTCTCTTCACTATGCTTCGGGAAGAGGTAAGTTTGCAGGACAACCATGTGTTCCTTGTTTGTGTGCGTGAACTGTGGCCCTTGTGCAAGTCAAGCTTTTGCTGATAATGCTGTGCAGTAAGAGCCTCTCTCTAAGAGGTTTGCAGCCTAACTGCAGATATGCCCAGCTGTGCACAACAGTTATAAACATATTGACAGGCATATTTTTAGTGTGGTTTTCATTCTTTGATTTTTTTTTCCTGGGGGTTTATTAACTCTCAAAGCAAATGCAGGCAACAGCAGATCTGTTGGCAGTCCATGTGTGTTTCACATTTGAACCAGCTTTCTTTTGTACTTTGACAGCAAATTCCAAGAAGTTTTGTCTTGTACACAAAGATTCGGTAACAACCTATTTATTGATGACACGGGACCACTTTTGTTCTGGTGTCTGTGCTGTGGCAGTGAAGGGATCACGAGTACCTATAACCATTCTCTGCATTCAGTCAGACATAAATTGCAGAGAGACAGCTTTACAGAGGTTTGCTGAGGCCGTTTCTAAATGAGCAAACATGCCTGCAACACAGCTGGCACCGCTGCTTGCTCTGACATCACTTTCTGCCTATTACAGCCTCTCTATTGGGAACAAACCAGAGCATCTCATTTTGCTCCTGTGAAAAATGGACCATTCTCCTTTCCCAGATTTTCTGTGGGTGGATGGTATCGTTTTGAATGTGGTTTTGTACTTCAAACCATTCCGTTTTAAAGCTTTTTTTAATCCAAAGTAGCTCCGGAAAGATCCAAATGGCCGGCACTGTGCATGTAATTGGCAAAGGATGGCGTGTGGTTTAATCCCCTGGTGTGTATTGAGGACACCAGTAAATAATGTCTGAAGATAACCAAGCATTACTGGGTTATGGGCTGTACCTGGGGAGGTATTGATTGTCTGTCATCCCACACTAATGGGGCTATGTGCTGCATCCTGCTGTGGCAGATATGATCCTTCATATATTTCTCTTGTGATTCATCCTCAGATGTCTGGTGCTAAAGGGGAGAGGGTTGGGTTTTTTCTCCTCCCATATGGCTGTTTTTAAGCACTAATTCTAGCATCAGAGGATTTTGAAGGAGATATAGACTCTTCAGGCAGATAGATTCTTTTGCCCTCTTTAGGACTTGGGTTTTTTTCCTCTTCACTGCAGCCATTCTGAAGGGCTGTGGCAAGAGAGCCTGAATGTTAGCTGGCCCTCTGGGTGTAAAGAGGGTCAGAAGTGGGGGCAACATTACCACCCTTCTCCTTTAAAACACAGATTAAAAGAACTGAGTGTGGGTGACCTTTTCAAAGGAAGTTTTTTCCTGTCTAGCTAGCTCGGTCTCTAAAATACTTTGAGATTTCCAGCTGAGCAGTTCCCTTTTGCTCCTTAGGGCGGCTTTGAATACAAGAGGGCCATCGTGGACTGCATCATCAGCATCATTGAGGAGAACTCGGAGAGCAAAGAGACAGGCCTGTCTCACCTCTGTGAATTCATCGAGGACTGCGAGTTCACTGTGCTGGCCACACGAATCCTCCACCTCTTGGGGCAGGAAGGGCCCAAAACCAACAACCCCTCCAAATACATTCGTTTCATCTACAACAGGGTTGTTCTGGAGCATGAAGAAGTCCGGGCAGGTAAGGGACAGACCTGCAAAACTGTCTGCCTTATGACAGATCTTCAAGGAACTATAGTGTAGGAACACCTCTGCTTTTGAGGGTTGTAGTTTGCTCTAGGCCTAAGCAGATCTTTTTACACAGCAAAGATCCTGCACTGGTATTGATGGAAGAGGTGGCCTGCAGCTGAGAAATGGGAAGGGATATGCACTGGCTCTGAAACTAGACAGAGTTTTGCAGGCACTCTGCTGTAATACCTCTGCCTCTTTCTAGTCACAGTAATGCTTTCCTAATGTAGCATCTCTGATATGGCATTTGATCAAGGCCAAGAAGTGGAGGAAACTTCATCTGTTTTTTTTGCTTTCTAACTCTGTTTCCACGACTTGTGCTTACAGGTGCTGTAAGTGCCCTGGCCAAGTTTGGAGCCCAGAACGAGGAGATGTTACCCAGTATCCTGGTTTTACTGAAAAGGTCAGTTGTACTTCACAGTTTCTCAACATCCTAGGTGAAAAACACTGTTTGCATGAGGTCTTGTTAGCATCCCCATGCATGTCTAGTCTCTTCTGGCTGTGGATCTGAGAAGGTACAGTCTGTTCTGGGATCCTGTGATGGGATCACCACTGCATTCAGCACCACATAGTGGACAGAAGCCATGTGTGGCAGATTATTGCTTTTCTAATACGATTACTAGTAGACTGCTGCTTCCCTCCTGTGGCACGTTCTTTCTGGCCCTGTGAAGTGGCTTAGTCACCTGGATTTATTCATGTGGACTCTGAAGAAATTTTTCGACTTTCCTCTCAGGTGTGTGATGGATGATGACAACGAAGTGAGAGACAGAGCCACCTTCTACCTGAACGTTCTGGAGCAGAAGCAGAAAGCCCTCAATGCTGGTTACATCCTGAATGGTACTGCAGGAAGGCCTAAAAACAGTCTAAAGGCCTAAAAAGGCTTTAGGCCTTTAGGAAGGCCTAAAAAAAGTCTGCACCCCTTTCCTGGTTTAACAAGAGTTAAATGCATTATCGTGGTTTCACTGCCCTGTCCCTTCCATCCACAGGTTTGACAGTTTCCATCCCTGGCCTGGAGAGGGCTCTGCATCAGTACACCCTGGAGCCCTCCGAGAAGCCCTTTGACTTGAAATCTGTTCCTTTGGCAACAGCTCCTATCATTGAGCAAAGAGCAGGTGAGGAGCAGTCCCCTGGATGCTAGTGATTCCCAGCATTGAGCTTGCTGGGGATTGCTGAGCTCCATCCTATTTGAATTTTGTGGGATTACATCTTCTATAAAGACTAAGAGCAGCAAATCTGGCTGCTCCCACATTAGTGTTTCAGTTAAGTCCAGCTGCTAATAATAGTAGTAGCTGGCAATCCTCACTGTAGCTGCTGCAGTTCTAAAGGTGTTTAGGAAGCCAAATACAGGGGACTAGTCTATATCAAAATGAGAAATGAGCTCCCTTCCTTTCCTTAGGCAAATCGTTCTCCAGACATTGATTTGTTTTTAGTTACTTCTTACTCTTCACCTTCAAACTTTTTGGGTTTGTTTTTGTATGTTTGGTTCTTTCTTTTGCAGAAAATGCCCCTGTTGCTGTAGTGAAACAGCCAGAGAAGGTGGCAGCAACACGGCAAGAAATATTCCAAGGTAAACTGATGCAAGGCTTCTTCTGTGTCTGTGTGTGAGAACTCTGCAGCCACCTCTTGCTGAGCCTGCCATAGCCCCTCTGGCTTTCTCTCATCTTCTTGCAGGGAGTGACACAGGCTCTCATCTTAAGATCAGCTGTTCACTCCTGAGGGGTGGGGGTGCCTGCAGTCCTGTTCATTCTACCTTGCAGTAGATGTGGGCAAAGTATGACTGCCTTTAATTTTAGAAGTCCCTAGGGAATGTTTATGGGTATTTGATGGATAGTTCCTTGCTGTAGCAGCTTCTGGCAGCTGAAACAAGGGGTTTGAATCTGCTAACACCTTCCTGTGTGTTGAGGAAGGCAATGGTTTGTGTCCTCTATTTCAGAGCAACTGGGGGCCATCCCAGAGTTTCGGGGACTGGGTCCACTCTTCAAGTCTTCCCCAGAGCCTGTCGCCCTGACAGAGCTGGAGACAGAGTATGTGGTTCGTTGCACCAAGCACACGTTTGTCAACCACATGGTGTTCCAGGTGGGTAGCTATGGGGTGTGGTACTGAAAACTATTGGAAAAGAAGCTCCTGACTGGCTAAAAGCTCCACTGGGAAGAAATAACTAAGGGATATCTTTGTTCAAAGCAGGACATTGCAATGATGAGTCCTTAGTTTCTTATCCATGGCAGCAGAGCCCCAGAGAAAAGTAATAATTTGGGGGGGTGTGGGTGGGGGTGTGGCTGAACAATGCTTACAGGTACAATCAAAACAAATCCAACAAGCACTAGATGGGGCTGTTCTCACTGAGCAGTTGGCAAGGGGAGCTGTGTTCTTCCCTCAGAGTCCCCAAGGACGTGGTTTGAGCATCAAAGAGCAAAGCTTGCTACATCTGAGAAGCTGAAAAGGGTACCCAAGAAATGGAGGCGGGGTGGGGGGGCAGAGCTCTTCATGCTCTGCTTTTTGTTTTAGCCTGTGTAGCACACGTGCTGTTTTCTGTACATCTTGGCCTTGGCCGTACATGTGAGGTGTTAGGATTGATGTGTCAGCATCTTTTCCTGGGCCTCGGGGAGTCTGAGGCACAGTGAGTCCTACAGTACCTTGTGAACGGCCGTGTTTTGTCCTTCGCCAGCTCCTTCCTCAAAAGCTCAGAACTGCTTACACAGCCCTCACAGGAGTTGATCTTTGTTTCTGTTGTCCATCCACCAGATGCAATTGTATGAGGCTAAAAGACATGGCATTTCAGCTGGAACAAAGACTAATCAGAAAGTTCAGATTTGCTAAAAACATGAAGCTTGCTGAAACTTGCTCAAGCTGTCCCTAATTTGAGCTATGTAAAGGATCATCTTCCCACCTGCTATGGGGCACTGTGTCCCTGTAGCATCGGGTGGGATGATGTAGGCAACACAATACTTGCATTTCCATAGAGCAAAGAGTTAACCCAGGAATGACCACCCAGGGCATTGGAGGAAAAAGGACTCCCCTTCAGGGTTTTGGTTTCTCCTGTAAATTGCTCTGTGATTGCCCAGCTGATAGCAAGGAGCACGGTGGAAACAAAAAGAGCTGGGGGTTCACCAGGTGACACCACGCTCCCACTCTGCCTAAACTGAGCCTGCTATCAGATGAATAGTGAACAGCTTCAAGCTGTTGCTGCCTTCCTCTTCCCTGTTTAGTTTGACTGCACAAATACCCTGAACGATCAGATCCTGGAGAATGTCACAGTGCAGATGGAGCCAACAGAGGGGTATGAGGTCATTGGCTATGTACCTGCCAAAACCCTGGTGTACAACCAGCCAGGAACCTGCTACACGCTGGTGGCACTGTCTGAAGAGGATCCGACAGCAGGTAAACAGTTTGCACTCTGTTTTTTCCTGTACTGTTCATCCCCACACATTCTACCGTGCATCCTAGCCAGATATTTATAGCCCTTGTGTGGGTGCAGCCCTGAGTGATGCTGAGCATGACTTGTCTTTGCTGTTTGGGGGCTGTCAGGCCTCCCTTCTCCTCTCCTGGTTCCCTTGCACTGTGGCACTGTCGAGTCAGGCTATGAGAGCTGGCAGATGAGCATTCAGCTCTCTGCTGAGTTGTCTCCCATGCACTCTGGCATGTTTGAGGAGGGGAGGCTGGTACTTATAAAGTGCTCTGAGTCCCCAGATGCTCTGAGGAGCAAAGGGGTATTTCAGACAAACCACTAGAATTTCAGGGATGCCTATTTGAACTGAACATCCCCCCATTTGCCACTGTCCGGAACACGAACCAGGCCTTACCTGTGCTTTGGTCTCCCTGCTTTGTGCTCTAGCACTGCTCACCTGTGTGTGTTGCTGCTGTTCACTCAGCAGTACCCAGTTCCTAGGACTGAGTCATCGCTTCCTCTCCCATCCCAGCTGAGTGGTATTAATCAGCTGCAGCATTGCAGTGCAAGGTGGTTTCATTTCAGAGGCGCATGAACCCATCCCTAGGTGCGGATCCTGCCTCTTCACAATGTGCTGGTGGGACATGTTTAGTTAGTATTCCCAAAACAACATGAGGTTCATCAGTAATAGCACTTGATCTGGGGATTATCGTCTCGTAGAACCATCATGAGCCTGTCTTTATCACTGTGTGCTAGCCTTAATATACAGAGAAATACCTTGTGCATGAGAGACAGAAACTGTTGGAGAGCCCTTTCCAGGTCACTGGCTAAGCCTGTGCTGCTGACAGTGACAGGGAGAACCTGGCTGCCCCAAACCTCCCAGCCCCTTCTGCAGAGTTATGGGGATGTGGTGGCAACTGTGGTTTTGCCTTTGTCTCCCTGCCTCCAGTGGCCTGTACCTTCAGCTGCATGATGAAGTTCACTGTCAAGGACTGTGACCCAAACACGGGGGAGACAGACGACGAGGGTTACGAGGATGAGTATGTGGTAAGGAGCTGGGCATGTATCTGGTCATGGAAAATGCTGTCATTTTGAGGGGGTTTGTGAGCTGAACTTGGATCCCTGCAAGCAATGATGTGACCACTGACACTGATGTGGGTAGCATCACGTGAGGAGAGAGTTCTTGCTGTCTCTGGTATCTGTCCAAGGATGCAGATGGGGGTTTGCAGAGCTTGCCTTGTCTCATTTGGAGTATTCTCCTATTGCTCTCCAGATGGACACCTGACTGTGCAGGATATGTAGTTTTGGGGGGCCACAGTGCATCCCCCAGGTTTGGCTGGCTGTGCCCTATGGACTGCAGCAATGGCACACTCAGGGTTGTGGAGACAGAGGGCTGTTGGGCATCTTTTGTTCTCCATGAATTGCTCCCATGGTGGCACAGTTAATTGTCTAGAGGCTTACCTGGTACAGGAAAGTTGCCATCCTTGTTCTTGTTCTGGGGAACGTGGGGCTTTCACTCCCCAGCAGTGAGATTGCTGAAAGCACCAATGCTGCAGAAGCATCTCTTTTCCTCAAAGAGGAAGGGATGTTGTACACAGCCTCAGCTTGCCCTGTTAGCTCCAGAGACTGTTTTCTATGCATTGCCTGTCACTGCTGTGAATCTGATTAGAGGCACTGCTGTGCAGTGAGTCACTGTCTTCCCAGCAGGGGTGGGGAGGGTTTTTCTCAATGGAATGTGCAAGGTTAACCCCTCTTTCAGCTTCCCACCACTCACCAAGTCACCAAGTGATATTTAAACAAAATCTTCCATGTGTTTCAACTGGAATCAGGAGGAGATTCTTTCCTGCAGCGCTTGCTGAAATGAATGCAGGCTGGTGTGCAGACAGCTCTGGCACTGCCTGCCCTTCAGTATGCACTCTGGAGGGACAAGCCCAGTTCTGCCTTGCACAGGTGTAGTCACAGCAGCAGCTCAGCTACCCCAGTGCCAGTGTTAGGTGATAGCATGTCTGACAGTGTCTCACTCTACCAACCTACAAAACGATAAACCAGAAAAGCAAAACACAAGCTTATATGCATTTCAGGGGAAAATGCTGCATCTGTGTGAGCACAAGCAGCTATTTCTAAGCTTTTGGGTTTCCTTCTGTTTTGGCTGTTTGTCCAGTGCTTTGATCTCTGTCAGGCTGAGGGCTGTGCTCAGAGGGAGAACCTGATTTGTAAGCCCTGGAGAGAGCATCACCAGGGCCTTTCTCAGGCCTAGCAGTTGCTCAAACAAGCGGTGTTTGCTCAAGCAAACCAGAAGTGGAAGTGGAGGCAGTCTCCTGCCTTCACCTGATCTCAGGGAATCCAGTCTAAGGTTCACTTTGTGGAGAACAGGGTCAAGAACAACCGTGTTTCACTTGAACCTCTTCTACCACCAGCTTGAAGACCTGGAGGTAACAGTGGCTGATCACATCCAGCGAGTTCTGAAGCCAAACTTTGGAGCAGCCTGGGATGAAGTGGGTGACGAGTTTGAAAAGGAAGAGACCTTTACTTTATCTGCTATTAAAACCCTTGAAGGTAAGGAAGGGCGTGTCTGAGCACAGCAGAGCTTGTACTGTTCCCTCCAGTGGCAGAGTCTGGAGGCCCAATCTGGCTCACTTTAGAGCTCTCACAGAAAAGCTAATGGGGCAAAACCCTTCATAAGCTTTTCACCAGAGCTGTTTAATGTGGAGCTACAGTTACTGTGATAACAAATTAGCTCAGGTTTCAAAAAAACAAATGAGTGTTCTAGGCCCAGTGGAAACCAGGATTATGGGAGGCAAGAGAATATCTTGGTTTGTTTTCACACTTTACCCTCCCAAGCAGACAGACCATAGTTCAGCTGTGGGCTCCCACCACTGTTCTTGAGGCCAGTAAGAAAAAATGCAAAAAGCAGAAGACATGAGGTTGGTGGGCAGGCTGGTGGTATAAGCCCTCTTGTCTTTCATCATGTATTAAAGAGTCCTATTTTTACTGAGAAGCCTATGAAAACTCAGTGCTTTTGATGCCTTAGCAGGGTGTCCTTGTCCTGTAACCATCTCTGTGCTCCCTTGCACAGCCCCTTGGGGTTTGAAATACCCTCCCTGAGGCCTTTTCAGATTCCTCCTGAAGACCTGTGACTTCTGCAAGATATTTCCTTCCTTCTGCATCTCTCTCCAGAGAGGTGAACAGACTGTCAGGGCTGTGCAGTAAGTGCAGCCAGCTGCACTCTCCTACTGCCCTTGTTTGACTCATTCACCCTCTCTGTTGCACCTTTGCTACATCACAGAACTCTCTCATGGCAGTGGGTTTTTTATGTGTTGCCTCTGCCTCCCTGGTGGCCTCTAAAACTACCCTTCTGACTAATGCTATGTCTCCCTCAAGACAATGAGCACGAACCCTAACATGTTGGAAAGGCTTGAGTCACCTTTAGGTGCCCCTGTTAAGATACTTGTGACATGGAGCCCCTTTTATTTATTTTTTCTAACAGAGGCAGTTAGCAATATCGTGAAGTTCCTGGGAATGCAGCCTTGTGAGCGGTCGGATAAAGTGCCAGATAACAAGAACTCTCACACACTGTACCTGGCAGGTGAGCTGTGGAGTGAGGTCTCTGCATGAGGAGCAGCTCTTTGGGAGGTCACACAGAGCTGCCTGTTGAGAATCAGGGCAGGAGTTTCTGATGGAACCCACTGCAGTTCAGGTTGGATTTGGAGGCTTCTGCCTGCCATGATTTCTGTCTCTGCAGTGTAGAGTAGCTGGTGTTGGGATCAGGGAGGGTGCTGTGGTGGGGGGATGTCGGATTAGCCCCAGGCTGAGCTGGGTGGAATTTACTGTCTTAGTGATCTGTGGCATCCTGGTTTGGAACTAGTCTGGGGCAGGAAATAGAGCAGCCTTGCCCAGCAAAACGGATCAGTACTGGAGCTCTTGGATGAGTGTCTGTATCTCTTCTCACCTGAAGTTTATTTTACACTTTGCTTTCATGGGTTTTACAGTAGCAGGAGTCCCAGATATGTTATAATGAATGGGAATAATGCTGCTTGAGGGTCTCTCCTGGCCCAGTGCTGGGATTTGACAGGCTACCTGTGGGGAACCTGTCCGTGCCAAGCAGTAGCGTTCATTTTTAGCCTGCAGCGCTCTCACCCCTCCCTTCCCCTCTCCCTTCCAGGTGTGTTCCGGGGTGGCCATGACCTCCTGGTGCGGTCTCGTCTGGTCCTGACCGACACGGTGACGATGCAGGTCACGGCCCGCAGCGGGGAGGAGCTGCCCGTGGATGTGATCATGGCCTCCGTCGGATAAACCCCCCTCTCCAGGACTGCCCTGACTCCGAGCCCCCGCGGGCAACGCTTCTTTCTCTGGCAGCAGAATAGGAATCGCGGTCACTAGAGCAGCTTTTGTGTTCTCTGCAGTACAGCTGTACTTGGGTCTCTGTCTATAAAACCACCATGTTTTTAAGCTCTGCCTACGCCGCGCTTTGTCCCCGCACCGGAGCGTTTCGCGGCGGGCGGCCCTGACCGCCGCTCCGTGTCCTCTTCCCGGTGTCGTTCCAATAAAACCGTGTCGTGGCCTTTCCTGGCTGTGTCGGGGGCGGGACCGGCGTTTCCGCGCCCGGCCGCCCTGCCCCCCGGCGCCCCTCCCCGCGGGCGGCCCGGAGCGGAGCGCGGTGCCGGGCCCGCAGAGCCGGCGGGATTGCGGGCGCACCGCCTGCTCCCTGGCCGCCGACAACCTCCGCCGGGCCTGCGCCTACCGCGACCGCCGCGGCCGCCGGCCGCCAGCCCGACTGGGTGCGGGAGGAGCGGTACCAGCCCTCCTACAACAAGGGCCCGCAGTCCAGCGGCCCCGTGCTGCTCCCCGCGCGCCACCTCCACCAGGTACCTCCTCCCGGCTCGGCGGGGGCCATCTGGGGCGAGGGGCGGGTGATGGGCATCCTGCGGCTCAAAGCGGAGCGGTGGGGAAGAGACCGTGCTGGGTCCCGGGGAGAGAGTGTAGGAACCGGTCAGAGCGGCCGCGGCTTGTTTGGTTTCGCTTTGCTCTCTGTACGTGGCAGGTATTGAATTTTCTAATTGAAAAAATGTCTCGTTATTTACGTGTTCCGAAGGAGGGGGGGGAATCGGTACCCTGCTTCCAGCACGTTGTTTATGTTTTCTGCAGAAATGTGTATATGAGTGCTTAACCATAGTAGAGGTTTGTGGGTTTTTTTTCCCAAATGCCTGTAATTTCTCTGCTGATTTTAATCGGCTTTCCTGAGGCTTTTTTTTTTGTTTGTATTTCATAACACTGCTGCGTGTGCCCAGGTCACATTGATGGTAGGGGAGAGTAGAAAAAAAAAAAGAAAAAAAATCTCAGCTTCAGAGCTGTACAGTAGCTGCACACCTGTGGTGACCGTTATCCCGGCTAATTTAAGCCTTACCCGACCTCCCCCAGACAACCTGGGCAGCCTGTACGACTCTTTGAGCAGCTCATTTGGTTCCACATAAGAGGGTGCCCGGCCAACTGCTGCTCTTTGGCGTTCAGTGGGGTGAAACAGGGTGTGCTAAATCGAAACACCCTGCTCTGAACCCCCTCTGCTCTCCCTCCCCAGCTGGCGGGGCAGCAGAAGGGGCTGCTGCACTTTGCAGCTGTTACCAGCACAG
Organism: Manacus vitellinus; assembly: GCF_001715985.3. Classification (NCBI taxonomy): domain Eukaryota; kingdom Metazoa; phylum Chordata; class Aves; order Passeriformes; family Pipridae; genus Manacus; species Manacus vitellinus. The sequence continues at coordinate 12,171,021 of NW_021939063.1, read as the reverse complement.
GGGATAGGGTGGGACACCTCGGTGGGACCACTCTGAAGTGCCATCAGGCATCCTTCATACTCTCCTTTCCTGCCTTGGGGGTCCCATATCCCCCAGAGAGCAGGCAATAAGCTGATGGAGCAGAGGAGTATGGGTCTGGGAACATGATACAGGACACAGGCAGACACCTACTTGATTGTCCATCGCTGTTCAAGTTGTTGGGATGCTGGTGTGGTGTAGGGTGTTCCTTTTTGCCACTCCTGTTCTGAAGGAGGCTCTGAAAGACTTCACAAAACTGGGCACATACACGTCCCTGCATGCACACACCTGTGGCAGGTGTATATGTGTGTATGTGCTGCAGTCCCATGGGAGCACATGAGTGCTCCCTGGGGCCCCGCTCGCCCCAGCAGGCACTGCCTGGGCTGGCACGTGTGGGCAGAAAGTGAGAGTGAGCTGGGGGAGAACCGAAAACCACAAGCCGTTTCCATTGTCCTGAGGCAGGTAATATGCAAAACATGAGTGAAAGTGCACCAGGTCTGCAGAAATCACGTTATTAAAATGAAGGTGAGGTTTTTACCCTGTTTGGGATGCCCACTGTCACCAGGGGCGTTTTGAGGATTGTGACACCAGCCTGACATGGCTGTTTACTCAAGAGCTGGGGAGTTGATGTCTCCAGCCACTTCCACTGAAAAGAACCTGTGTTAATTCTTCCAGAGAGTTGTCACGTGAGCTTCAGTGAGACAGAGTTATTTATTCCTGCAAAATATTCTTGTGCTTTCTGCTGAGTATTCATTCTTACAGGAAAGTTGTTAAAGGTATGCAGAGGGTTATAATCAGTGGCTGTTTCTGCACGGCTTGTGAGGGGCATCCCTGCAGGAGAACTGAGGCAGAGTTAGTGCTGGAGGGGCGGTGAGCCCCAGCTCAGCTCTCAGCAGAGATACTGGCTGGTTCCCCCTTGCAGGGAGAGAAGCTGCTTCAACAGAACCTCCCACAGCCCCCCTCTCAAGCTGTGGGGATGCTCATGGTCCCTGTGACGTGGCTCTGACCTGAGGTGTTTCTCTGTCTCGTTCAAAAGGATGCCGACTCCTCGGAGCGGGTCCTCATGGACATGCGCTGGGGCCTGGTGCCCTCCTGGTTCAAAAATGACGACCCCTCCAAACTGCAGTTCAACACCTCCAACTGCCGCAGTGACACCATGCTGAAAAAGACCTCCTACAAGGTGAGCTGCTGCTTTGTGCCCCGCTTGAAGAGATCCTGTAGTCGGCAGAACCAGGGCTGAAGCACCTCCCTGGGGAGTAATGGTCTCCACTTGCCTGCTGCACAGGGGAGCGAGTCCCTGTACTGTGGAACTGGTGGATTTCATTAAAACAGAGCTGAAAGGGTAGTTGCTGGTGAAGCTCATCTTAGCACTAGTGGCATTTGTGCACCCCACGGGGCAGTTTAGGAAAGCCCTGAGAGGGAGCAAGTGGGCTGAGTGGTCCCAGGAGCCCTGTCCTCCCTCACAGGCTGCCTGAGGCTGCTGCTCACCGCTCACTTGTGCTTTCTCTCCCCAGGGTGCTCTCCTCAAGGGCAAGCGCTGCGTGGTCCTGGCCGATGGCTTCTACGAGTGGCAGCAGCAGCAGAGTGGGGGGAAGCAGCCGTATTTCATTTACTTCCCCCAGACCAAGGACGCCATGGTACGGAGTCCCTCGCTGTGTCTTAACACTTGTGCCCCTGCTCCCGCCAGCTCCCTGGCGAAAAGCCCCTTTCCCTCCAGCTGTGCACATCTCTAGGAGCCTCTTTCCCAATAGGAAAAGAGTTTAGCAGTGGGCTCGGCACTCTGGCATCCCTCTGTGGCTGGCGGTCCCCGGGCTGTGGAAGGTGATGCGGCGTCCCCGCCGTCACGCTCACTGCTCCCCACGTGCTGGGTATTTGCATGGGTGGGCAATGTGGCTCACAGGGGACTGGGCTGGGAGTTTCACTACCTCTTTCCTTCGGCTGAGCTGGTGGCTGGAATGTTCAGAAGGGGAGGGGAGTGATGGCTTCCCTGCGGGAAAAAGGCTCCTGGAAAGCCCTCAGATTAGTTTTTGGAAAATCTGTGCTGCTTTGGTTGCCCATGGGCCAGCACTGACCGGGCTGATGGGGCCTCTCCTGCAGGATGAGGGGACGGAGGGAGATGAGGAGTGGAAAGGATGGAGGTTGCTCACCATGGCTGGAATTTTCGACTGCTGGGAGCCACCATCGGGAGGGGAAATGCTGTACACTTACACCATCATCACTGTGGATGCCTCCAAGGACGTGAGCTTCATCCATCACAGGTAAGTGAGAGCAGGCAAAGGGGCTGCAGAGCGGAGGGGGGCAGGGGAGAAGAGCTGCACCTTTGGACACCAACCTGGCAGCACGCAGGCAGAGAGCCCTGCCTCCTCTTCCTGCCCTCAGAGGAAAACACTACCACATTACCGGCTTGTTTTGGGTCACCAGCTCATGCCCTTTCCATAAATCACCATCTTTGTGCTCTGTGGGAGGCAGTTGGAGTTGAATCACTCTCTGGAGTTGGATCACTTTCTGCCTGACCAGGGCCTGGCAGTCAACCTCTCTGCCTCTTCCAGCAGAGCAGCTACCTTGGTGAAGCGAATGTGTGCTCTGCCTTGCAGAAGAGCATCCTGCTGCTTCAGTTTTCCCCATTTCCCCCCAGACTGCCAGCTCCTTGCTAGCTACAAGTCTGGCTTTTGCCACCACACACTGCTGTGTTGGTGCTGAGCTTTAGCTCCAACTGTCTTATGCCCTAGGATGCCAGCCATCCTGGACGGGGATGAAGCCATCAGGAAATGGCTGGACTTTGCTGAAGTGCCAACCCAAGAAGCTGTTAAACTCATCCAGCCCACAGAGAACATTGTTTTCCACCCAGTGTCCACCTTTGTCAACAGCATCCGCAACAACACGCCCGAGTGTGTTGCACCCATCGAGCTGGGAGCCAAGAAGGTGGGTGCTGGTGGGGGCTTGGCAAGGGGGATCTCGGTCATGGTGGTGTCCCTGGGCTGGGACAGAGCTGCCAGGCTGCAGGATGGGTGGCAGCAGGCAGCAACTGCAGGGCATGCCTGTGCTTGATGCTGGAGTGCAGAGCCCTGGACAGATTCCCTTCCCTCCGCTTCCAGAAATAAACTGTCACCCCGTGCCAGGATTTCTCTGCCAAATGAGGCAAATTTCATGTGAAACGGGTCTTGGAACAAGCCTGTTCCCCAGCAGCCTGGGGAGCCTCCCACAGATGTGCCTGGTTGCAGGCAGGGCCATTGCTCAGCTTCCACATCCTGCTCTGGACCAGCTCTCGCAGTGCCCTGCTCTTACCATGCTTCTGACCTCTCCCACACTGCCTTTTGTCTCTCCAGGAGGTCAAAGCCACCCCAAGCAACAAAGTGTTGCTAGGCTGGTTAAAAAACTCCCAGGAGGGCTCTCCCCAGAAGAAAGAAAACAATTTGCCCAAGTGGAAGAGTCAGTTCATCCACAGCCCTTCGCCCAAGAAAACCAGTGCAGATATCCTGCAGCAGTGGCTGGGGAAGCAGGGAGAGCCAGCTGCGAAGAAGCACAAGGCTTAGGCACCAGCTGGGATGGTTGGCCATCCTTGATCCGCTGCTCTAGGTTGTTGTCTCTGTTCTTTGTGTTTTGTTAAAAGTTGGTGTTTGTCTTTAAAGATTTTGTCTTTGTCTTGTGCTGACGGGAGTGAATATAACCTGCTGGCTTCCCTCCCTGCCAGTCACTTGTGCCAAACACAGATAAAGCCCTGAGAAGCATCTCAGTCTGCCAGGGAGGAATAGCTTCTGCCTCCTGTCAGTGTTCATAGTTCAGGTCTCCTTCTGTTTGCTTTTCTCTTCCCTTTTTTGGTATTAAACCGATACCTCTTTTCCACTTAATTCCACACTGATTCTGTACAAATTCCTTTCCAATACTCTCTCCCTCAAATGATGGCTGCAGTACAGAGAAACAAGATGTAAATATTATAAGGAAACTCCAGGCTGGGAAGATCTGCCAGAGCCATCCCGCTCTGCACCAGCATTGCCATGTACATCCATGGCTCCTAAACAGGGAGATGTTTAGGCAGTGCCTGGGAGGAACTGCACTTTGCTTGGCTTTCCCTACGGGCAGAGAGGTGGGACAGTGTGTCTCAGTCACGTTGTTTGTACAGTCATTTTGTTAATGGGATTTGAAGACTTAGAGAGGATTTCCTTGATCTGTGGAGGGATGCACTCTGCCTTGTTCATAAAGGTCATTCATTAAAGCCCAGATAACCGAAGTGCCATTACAGAGCAGCATAGGGCAGCATGTTTTTGAGGTCAGGGATTTTGTAAACATAGCCAGATGTTACAGACCAAAAGCCTTACACGGTGAAATCCTTGCTGGAAATCAGTACTTCCTTTGTATTGGAAACAATAAAATGGGCTTCACTGGCTGACTGTGCAGTGCCCTTGTCTGTGTGCCTGGCTGTGTCCCCCCTTGCCCAGTGCTCCTCTTTCACAGGCAGAGCTTGTACCTCCTCTCCATGTGCTGAGGGGAAGACCATCTACCCACTGCTTAGCTCTGATGGTACTAGCAGGACCATGTTGCTGGAGCATTTCCATTTGCCAGTGGAAAATACTCCTTGGGAATTTATTTTGAATCATCTGTTCCTAGGGAGCTGCAGGGGTGGCTGTAGGTGAGGCTTGTCCCTGGGGAGGGATAGCAGAGCCAGGGCAGGAGCCCTGGATGGATACCTGGGGAGACCTGAGCGCTCTTGGAGCGAAATCTGCCTCTGAATCCCTCGCGTGCTATGGAGGCAGCTGATCCCAGGTTTCCTGGCTTATGGGAAGCAGGGATGGGATTAGGACTTCTAGCCAGAAAGCCTCTTGCTAGCTGGCTCCTCATTGCTTCCACCATGACTTGAGGCAAGAGAATCACTGTATTAGCAGTTCCTGGCAGAATAAATAGGTTTTCAGGCTGTGGGCTGTCACTGTGGTACCTGTTGTTGCAGGAGGTTTCTCTCCCTGCCCAGCCATCACTTTTCCAAGATGAGCGGCTCAGCTGACCTAGCCTGGTCGGTGCTAACTGCAGATCAGGCTTTTCCAAAGGTCACTAGCTCATCTCAAATTCATTTCAGGTCTCCAGTTGCTGTGGAGGGAGTGAAGATGCTGAGCACGAGTTGGGGATGCTCAACTTTCCCTGCTCTGGGGAACATAATCCTTCCCTTGGGGAGTCAGGGGCGATGCAAAGACACAGGGTACAGATTATCTCCCTCCAGGCTGTGAGCTCCAGCAGCAGCATCACCAAAAAAACCCTATGCTGAGTGTTTAATGAGGAGTTGTTATTGCTGAACTACATCATCTTTAAACTGGAGCCTGGCTGCTTGCCCAAAGCTGTTTGTAGCAACCTGGCGAGGAGTCAATCCACCCGGCGTGACCTGTCCCCAGAAACTGTTTGGGGAGCAACTTGCCCCTTTGATGCGTGATGACACAAGAGAGGGTAGTGCTTGCTGCGGGCAGCTCTTCCCATGGGGGGTTTCTTTCCCTCGGAACATCACCCCCCGCCCGCA
>NW_021939063.1:12159800-12164363 GCF_001715985.3 Manacus vitellinus | reverse complement strand
CCCCCCCTGGCCTGGGCTGCGGCAGGGTGCTGGGGGAGCATGGGTGAGGTTAGGCCCTGCTTGTGCCCCCACCCTGCCCCTCTTCCCTCTGGAAGAAGTGGTTTTGGAGGAGGCAGCTGGATCACAGCTGTTGGTAGCGGTGATATCTGGAGCCGTATGGTTGGGTCATGGTGCAGAGCTGCTGGGAGCTGCTGAGGATTGTTTTGGCTGGTGTGGGGATGGACACGGGTATCCCCGGCTGCCTCTCCCCTCTGCCAGCCCTGGGACTGTGCAGGGCCCCCCCAGCTGGCCCTGCTCGCTCTGGTGTGAGGATGGGACTCGCTGCTGCCGTGCCCCCCCCTCCATCCCCAGCAACGCCGTTCCGGCCGCACTGCAGCTGCGAGAGCGGGGGGGCTGGAAAATGTGAAGAGGAGGAAAAGTTTCTCCGTTGGCAAGAAGTGGCTGTTAGTCTTAGTTTTGTTCTTGGTAAAGCTAGTGCATCGCCTACTGTAAAGAAGCTTTGATCCTATTTATTTTGAGGTCTCTTTTATTCTGGGGTACTCCCCTGCAAAGTCACCTCCCCGCAGCTCCCTGGCTCGGTGGGTGCTGGGGGGCTCGGTGGTCCCACATGCCGTGGGTCCTGCTGGCAGGGTGGGGTGGAGGCTGCGGTGACAAATCCCCTCGGAGAGCGTCGCAAGGTCAGGCGCCCGCCGGGAGCGGGAGCTGCCATCTTCTGCTGTGGCTCCCCTCCTCTCCCAGCTGCAGAAGCCCTTCGCCTCGCTGAGAGCTCCCCTGTACCCTGGTTGCACTTCTGGAAAATGATATCCTGTGTCTCCCTTTTTGTTGTTGTTTGTTTGTTTGTTCAGCACTATTTCTGGTTCTGAGAAATAAAGTGACGATGATATGTGTTAACTGTAAACCCTCTATGGATTAATATTTCTTTTCAAAACCTGTATCAAAGCCCACTCCTAGCTAGCACTGTATTTATTTAATGGCTGTGTGGATAGTGTGCGAGCATGGGGGCAGGCTAGCTGTCCCGTGACCCCTGGAATAGCTGATGCAGAGGCAGCTTTCCTGGCTGCCCAGCGCAGCCGCTTCTGTGAGCCCGTGTGCATGCGGCAGTGTCGAGGCAACCCGACCATAGACCTTCATCACGTGTTTTTTAAGTAAAAAAAGAGCATCTCCTATTTATGTGCTGTTAAGTAGCATGTGTTCGACCTATGGAATCAGCTGTTAATCTCGTGGATGAAGTAACTTACCCCGGCTCTCAGTGTAATGTTTAGATCTAGAGTAGATGAACCTGGACGCTTGTCAACTGGCTTTAGGAAGGGGGTTTTCACTCTGGAATGTGGAAGCGATGTGTTCACTGCTGGTGTGCCAGTGGGGGTGTGGAGGTGTCCCACGGTTACTGACCTCGGATGGGTGGGGGGCACAGCCCTGCTGTGGCAGCACAGCCCCCCTGGGATCTCTCTGCCTCCTGTAAAGGGACTGTTACAATCAGCAAGGTGGGGATGAGCAGTTTGCTTTCTGCTGCCCAGTGTGGTGGTTGATGTGTCTGTATCCGAGTGTCTTGTTCTCTCCCTCTTGTTTTCTCCAGGACCAGTGTTCTGTAAACCCGAGAGTGTTTTGTATTTCTTAGAAAAATGCAGAACTTGTGATACTGAAAAGAACGGTGCAAACCCAATATCTGATTAAACTGGTTCCCTGTTGAATGCTGTCAAATGTGCTGTGTCTTGTCACCTCACAAAACCCATGGAATCTGGCAGGCTCTGGTGGCAGCATGTTGTCTGGGCTCAGTTTTCTCCAACAGAAAGGATTAGTAAAACACCAGACAGGACCACTGCTAGGCTGTGTAGGCCCTTCTCTCAGACAGTCTTTTCGTATCCCGGGAGCAGATAATACTGTTGTCTGGCTCGTCTCCCTGCTATGGGAATGCCACATTGCCTGGTTGCTCTGTCACCAGTGACAGGAAGCCTCGGCTGCTCCTGGCTGGATACAGCAGAGAAAGAGTGAGGCTGGACCAGGACCCTCCCCCAGTGCTGGAGGTGGTTTCTCCTCCCAGTGGGCTCCTCCAGGACCCTCAGGGTGACCTTGCAGGCAGGTAGGCAGAGATGAGAAAAGCTGATCCTGAAGGGAAGGGAGGAACCTAGAGATAGACTATTTCTTGGTCTCACACCCTCTCCTTTGTTGGACATTCCCAGTTTGCTGTCCTGGTGGCTACTCTGCAGACCAGCATTGCTCTGCTTGGGTTTTGGGGAGGAAGGGTTGTGGGAAGCTTGGACAGTTCCCAGTGGGGTCAGGGTTGGTGCTGGTTGGTCTGTGCTGGGCTGTAGGAGGTGTGGGGCTGGACTGGGGGTGCTGGGACAGTCTCTGTGGGGCAGTGTCCTGCCTGCTGCCCTGCCAACCACACTGCCAGCACTCGAGGCAGGAACAAGGACAGGGGAAGTGCTCCTGAGGAGCTCTGCAGCCACCCTGGCCATTGTGTGGCTCTGCCCAGGACTGTGGGTGATGTGGGCACTATGGCTGGGTGCTGGTGTATATGTAGTGCCCTCAACACTGAGCTCCAGCCAGGGTCTGAGCTTCCTCTGCAGGCATATGACGGACCAGCTGGGAAAGCTGGGCTGTTGGAAGCCAGACCGAAGGAAATCCTGTCTGTCACACCAAGCGTTGCTGAAGTGCTTGGCCTTTATCGCCTCATGAACCTCCCAGCTGAATGTTGTTGTGACCAGGAGAGTTGGAAGTCTTGATCTTTATTAGAAAGCTGGAGTGGATGTGGTCGCCTTTAATCCTGCAGCTCCAGAGACTGGTCTTGTAGCTTTCTGGAGCTGGTGTTGCTGGTCCTGGCTCTCTCTTCTAAAGCTTAATAGCACTAGAGCAGCCGAGCTCATAAAATGTGAAGGACTTGGCTCGGTAGAGGCTTCTCAAAGGTCAAGCAAGCCTGGAAGAGTGTCTGTTGATCTGTGCTTCTCTTAAGGAGAGGGCAGGGGGGCTGCAGGATTCTTCCCCTGCCTCCTTGGGTACCTGAAAGTGAGATGAGCACAGATCTGGAGCTGCAGCTGCCTGCTGTGGGAGGCTGCTGTGCATCGTGCCACGTGCAGCAGGATCTCTGCCAGCTGAGTCCCTCAGCTCTGGGACTGGTTTTATTTGTCTGGGTGGTGAGATGAGTCACTGGCCCTTGGATGTCCTCAAGGCTTGGGTTTCTCTCCAAAGCCTGGCCCTCCTGGTTGGCAGCACCCCTGGCAGCTCACTCGGGGATGATCCAGCATCGTGGCTCCTGGCATCCCAACCTGTGAGGTAAGACAGCTCCAGTTGGGCTGGCACAGTGTGTCACCGTGGTGCTGTCCCTGTGCTGGGCAGCCAGAGGCTCACTGCCTTCCCACTGCCCTTACCTGCCCACAGGAATGCCCTGCTGGTTTACCTGGAGGGGTGGTTATTACAGCCACTGTTTGCCTGCAGGTGAGTGCCAAGGGGAGCTGTGCCCTGAGACGTGGTTGGTTTGACCAACCACAGGGGGTGACCCCCCTGCCCCAGGTGTCACTGTCAGCCCTCGGGGAGGGTGTCCCCTCTCAAACCTGCAGTGTCAGCTCTTCTCTAAGACACAGCTGCAGGTCAGTGCTGGAATGCAGCAGCTCTCTCCTGGGACAGCAAGAGCTCTCTCCTGGGACCCGAGGTTGCTGGCAGGTGCCCAGGCTTGGTGTGAGATTCGCATGGGCAGTGGGATGGTGGCTGACCTGTCCTAAATACAGACCTGGAGGGAGGTTGTAGCTCCCTGGAGCAGAGCAGAGCATTGCTGGTCTCTTCCAGCAGCTTTTTCTTGCTGGATCTAGTGGATTGACTTTGTTTCAGGGAGTAAAACTTTCTTCCCTTCTCCCTGCTGGTTCTGGGCCCTGGAGGAAGGGGCTGCTCCTTTCCCAGGAATGCTAAAAGGCCCTGCCATGGCCTCGTGTTGTGGCCGTTCCCAGGCACTGCTGGCTGCTGTCCTTCTGTCCCCTTGTCACGGGGATGGCTGTGCATGGGGCTGATCCATGCTGTGTTCCCCAGGCATTGGGAGCATGTTGATGCTCCGGGCACAGCACCTCGCCGGGGCTGGAGCAGCTGTGGGGTGATGCTCCTGCTTGAGACTGGTGAGGACAGTGGGGCAAGGCCCTGGTGTGGGGCTGGTATTGATGGTTTGGGTGTGGGCTGGGTTTAACCACAGCCGGCCTGGGTTGCACTCACAGCCCGTCCTGCGGCAGGGATCTGACACGGGGGCTGCTCTCCCGTCCCCTCCCTCTCCTGCAGCCCCGAGGGTCCCCGGGGCGCGGAGGGCGATGAGCCGGGGCGAGGGATGAGCCCTCCCGCAGCCGGCAGAACAAGATGGCCCAGATCCCTGCCGGGATTTACGCAACCTCGCCGGTGCTATAAATAGGCACGGCCGCGGGGGGCTCCGGCGCTCCCTCCGCGGGGACCCAGCCGGGGGGGACGCTCCAGGCCGGGAAGGCAGGTGGGGGTGAGCCCCGGGAGCTGCTCCCCCTCCAAGCCGGGTGGTGCGGGGGGGTCGGTCCCGCTTGGGGTGGGGGGTCTGTGCTGGGGGTGCCCCCGGGG
>NW_021939063.1:12151368-12156160 GCF_001715985.3 Manacus vitellinus | reverse complement strand
TCTATAGGCAGTGGTTGTATAGGGGGAGTGTGTGTGTCATACGTGTATTGCAGATGAGTGATATCTAATAGTTATTATTTATTGTGAAAGCTGTATGTAAATTTAAAATAAATGTAAGTGCATGCTCACACATAAAGAACTAGCTATATATTTTTAAAATATTGACAGAAGTATATATTTAAATACAATATATGTGGCTGGGCAGTGAGTGCACGGATCTCACCCCAGCTGGGTGGCTGGCAGTGCATCCAACCCAGGGATCCAGCACCAGTCCCCATCCCGCAGAGCACCAGGGGTGTCAGTGTGAAGGCTCCTCTCTCTCCTTCCTAAAGAGGGGGTAGGGAATGGAACACACATGTATAAATATATGGAGGTATAAATATTTGAGCTGAATGTATGGGGGAGGCTGTGCGTGCGTGTGTGAAAGAGACACAGAGAATGGGAGAAAATAGCCCCACCACACACACACATTCTCTCCCCATACATGTGTACTTATATAGACACAAAGGGTGAGTCTTGTTCACACACACACATCTCTCATATACATACAGAGATATACATATTACAGAGAGAGTGTAAGAGGTTCACACACAGTTCTCTGTCACTATATATACACATATACAGGCATATATAGAAACAGGGGATGAGAGAACAAGCGTGCTATTCAAACACACAGCAGTCTCACTATACACACACATGTATAATGTATGCATATATATATATATGAGGGTGAGCTCTGACACACTCTTTTCTCTCTTGACCTCTCTGTATGCACATACACATATATTTATTACACACACACAGTGAGAGCGAGCAACTGTGTGATATCAGACACATGCTACCCCCTTGATAAAAGGAATTGCATATGTAAATCTATACTTAGCTATTCACACACAAATCTGTACACACTGTTCTCTCTCACTATATACATACACATATGCATAGAGACACAGGCACAGAGTGAACCAGAGCTGTTCACACGTATTATTCTCTCTCTTGCTGTCTCAGATACACGTGCACATAACCTGAGAAGAAGAGCAAGAGCTATTGTCTCTCACACACATATTTTTTATCACTTGTCTCTCTCCTTGCCCCATATACATGTATAGTATCTGGGGTACATAAATGTGTATATATATGTGTGTATATATAGATATATATGTTTGTATGTATATTCTCTCTCTGTGTGGACATACATATGTTGCTCTGTAGGGAGCAAGTGAGAGTTTTTCTCACGCACACAATACCACCTCTATAGATGCATATACATGTATACAGAGAGACTGTTCACACATAATGCATATAAATAAATAAAATTAGCGTGCTGCTTACACAAACACAAACAAACACTGTTCTCTCTTCATATATACATATATATATCTACATACTGAACTGTTTTCACACACATGACAGTCCTTTCTTTTACTATATGGATACATATGTATACATATATATATATTCTATAGAGAGTTGTTCTCATACATGTAATTCTCTCACTAAATTATAGATGGTGTTCACACACAGTTCTCATGCTATACACACATATATACACACATATGCAGAGGTGTACATGTATACAGAGAGCTGTTCACACATAATTTGCTCACTGCATGTATATTTATTACATTTAATTAGGGAGAGAGAGCTGTTCACATGCAGATTCTCTTGTGAGATATATAAATATATACACACACGTCTGTATCCAGAGAGAGCTGTTCTCTCACACACAAGTTACCCCCCTTCCATATGCATATATACATATACACACACACACACATGCCTATATACCATAGGTATATATGTGTGCATGTGTATATATACAGATATATATACATATGAGAGCAATTCATACACACAAACACAGTTTCCATCACTCTCCCTCCCCCCTCCCCCTGTGTATATTCTCTGGGATGCATAAATATATGCATATATAAGTACATATGTTGAAATAGTCTCTCTCTGTATGTGTATGCTTAAGTAGAGATAGTAAGAGCCATTCTCACAGACACACTACTCTCTCTTGCCTTATATATGAATATTTATATGCATATATACATATATACACAGAGACATTGTCCATGCACAGTTCTCACTCTCTATCCATATCTACATATGTACAAATGTACATATATGCACATATAATTAAAGCACACACTGTTTACAGAGAAACACTATTCTCTCTCCATTCTATGCATACATAGGTATATACTCAGTGAGCTCTTTTCACACATGATACTCTTCTCTCTTTCTATATGAATACATATATATGCATATAAACACACATATATATATGCTCTACATATAGAAAGCCTACTTTTCTCTCTCTCACACACACACTTCTTACAGATATAGAAAGCTGTTAACACTCACAATTCTCTTCTTATATATACACATAGGTATACAATATATACATAACTATATGTATATATTTATACACATACATATATACAGAGACAGCTGTTTACTCACACAATTACACAATTATTTATTGCTTTACACAGACACACACATACACTCTGTATAGGTATATACATATATACATATATATACTTAGATATTGGGGGAATGAGGTAGCAGGTCTCTCACTCTTCCCCCACTCTGCATATATATATATGTATATATATATATGTGTATAGATGTATTTATATGTATGCACACTGAAAGAGCTGTTCAGGGAACTGTTTTCATACACACAACACTTTTGGATGTGTATATGCACACATATATATGCATATATATACAGAGAGAGAGACTGTTCACAAGCACACAAACATAATTCTCTCTATATATATGAGTACACACACACATATATAGGCATTATATTCTTTGAGAGTTCAGTTCACACCCCCACCACTACACCCCTCCTTTCTCAGTCTCTGTCTATATGTAAATACATGTACATACATACACAGAGTGAGGGATTTTCACACTTTCCCCCCTCCCCTTCTCTCTGCACCCCCCCAGTGTATAAATCTATACTGAGAGAGCTGTTCATGCACAAATACATACACAGGACTCTCTCTTGCCATACATATAGACACACACACACAGTGAGAGTTGTTCACACACATTATCCTCTCCTGATGGGAGTCTCTACATAAGTATACATTTACCCATATACTCAAGAAAAAGAGCAATGCATTTTAAAGCACACACCCATACACACATTTTGTTTCATTTTCTCTACCTCTTGCCCTCTCTCCCCTCATATATAATTTCTGGGATGCATAAATATATACAGTCATATGTTAATATTTTGATATATATTCTCTCTGTATGTATATACATATGTTCTCACACACACATTGCTCTTTTTTATAAAAGATAAATCTATATACATACTTATATATATATATAGATATAAACTGTTCACACAGATAATATATATATACATATATAACTAAAGTGCCATTTACATGCTCATATGTATATACAGAGCAAGAACACGTGAGCTGTTCACAAATCTGCATAATTCACATACTTAGAAATGGATAGAGACCTCCTCATGCACAAAATCTGATATCTATACAGACAGATATAGCTAGATACATTGATAGATATACACACATAGATACATATGTATATATAGAGAGAGATTTCTTCTCACACACACACACTCCTCTCTTGCTGTAAATACAGGAACATATATGTGCATATATACTTATAGAAAAAGGGGAGACTGACCTGTTCACTCACCTCTTGCTGCATATATACATATACACTCATCAAGAGAGAGAGTACTGTTCTCTCTTGCTATATATATGCATATATATGAGTATATATTTCCATATATTATAACATATATAATTAGAGATATTCACACACACATACTATATCCCCCCAACTATACACACAACACCCTCTCTCTCTGCCTGCACAGATACATACATCCTTACAGTGAGATTGTCATCTGCTCATTCTTTCTCTTGCTATACATACACACACACACATATGTGCATATATACATACATGAAGCATTCACACACTGAGCATTCTCCACTATTTTATTTATATGTGTAACTGACCGTGTGTGTGTGTGTCTGTATTTTCTACCATTCTCCCCCCCAAGAGGGAGAGAAAGACCTTACATGGAGAATGGTAAAAAATACTACCCTGACATCCTCTCACCCCTAAAAATGCACGTAGGGTATCTATGTGTGTGAGCCTCTGGTCTCTCTCACCCTTTCTTCTGATCCCCATGTATAATATCTAGGATTTATATGTGTGTGTGAACAGTGCTCTCTCTCTTGATGAGTGTATATGTATATATGCAGCAAGAGGTGAGTGAACAGGTCAGTCTCCCCTTTTTGTATAAGTATATATGCATATATATGTTCCTGTATTTACAGCAAGAGAGGAGTGTGTGTGTGTGAGAATATATACATATACATATGTACATACATATGTATATACATATACATATACATATGAGAATATATACATATATACATATGTATCTATGTGTGTATATCTATCAATGTATCTAGCTATATCTGTCTGTATAGATATCAGATTTTGTGCATGAAGAGGTCTCTATCCATTTCTAAGTATGTGAATTATGCAGATTTGTGAACAGCTCACGTGTTCTTGCTCTGTATATACATATGAGCATGTAAATGGCACTTTAGTTATGTATGTGTATATATATTATCTGTGTGAACAGTTTATATGTATATATATGTATGTATGTATATAGATTTATCTTTTATAAAAAAGAGCAATGTGTGTGTGAGAACATATGTATATACATACAGAGAGAATATATATCAAAATATTAACATATGACTGTATA
>NW_021939063.1:12126053-12151139 GCF_001715985.3 Manacus vitellinus | reverse complement strand
ATTTATACACTGGGGGGGTGCAGAGAGAAGGGGAGGGGAGAAAGTGTGAAAATCCCTCACTCTCCCTGTGTATGTATGTACATGTATTTACATATAGACAGAGACTGAGAAAGGAGGGGTGTAGTGGTGGGGGTGTGAACTGAACTCTCAAAGAATATAATGCCTATATATGTGTGTGTGTACTCATATATATAGAGAGAATTATGTTTGTGTGCTTGTGAACAGTCTCTCTCTCTGTATATATATGCATATATATGTGTGCATATACACATCCAAAAGTGTTGTGTGTATGAAAACAGTTCCCTGAACAGCTCTTTCAGTGTGCATACAGACACATACATCTATACACACACATATATATATATATATGCAGAGTGGGGGAAGAGTGAGAGACCTGCTACCTCATCCCCCCTATACCTAAGTATATATATGTATATATGTATATACATATACAAAGTGTATGTGTGTGTCTATGTAAAGCAATAAATAATTGTGTAATTGTGTGAGTAAACAGCTGTCTCTGTATATATGTATGTGTATAAATATATACATATAGTTATGTATATATTGTATATCTATGTGTATATATAAGAAGAGAATTGTGAGTGTTAACAGCTTTCTATATCTGTAAGAAGTGTGTGTGTGAGAGAGAGAAAAGTAGGCTTTCTATATGTAGAGCATATATATATGTGTGTTTATATGCATATATATGTATTCATATAGAAAGAGAGAAGAGTATCATGTGTGAAAAGAGCTCACTGAGTATATACCTATGTATGCATAGAATGGAGAGAGAATAGTGTTTCTCTGTAAACAGTGTGTGCTTTAATTATATGTGCATATATGTACATTTGTACATATGTAGATATGGATAGAGAGTGAGAACTGTGCATGGACAATGTCTCTGTGTATATATGTATATATGCATATAAATATTCATATATAAGGCAAGAGAGAGTAGTGTGTCTGTGAGAATGGCTCTTACTATCTCTACTTATGCATACACATACAGAGAGAGACTATTTCAACATATGTACTTATATATGCATATATTTATGCATCCCAGAGAATATACACAGGGGGAGGGGGGAGGGAGAGTGATGGAAACTGTGTTTGTGTGTATGAATTGCTCTCATACGTATATATATCTGTATATATACACATGCACACATATATACCTATGGTATATAGGCATGTGTGTGTGTGTGTATATGTATATATGCATATGGAAAGGGGGGTAACTTGTGTGTGAGAGAACAGCTCTCTCTGGATACAGACATGTGTGTGTATATATTTATATATCTCACAAGAGAATCTGCATGTGAACAGCTCTCTCTCCCTAATTAAATGTAATAAATATACATGCAGTGAGCAAATTATGTGTGAACAGCTCTCTGTATACATGTACACCCCTGCATATGTGTGTATATATGTGTGTATAGCATGAGAACTGTGTGTGTGAACACCATCTATAATTTAGTGAGAGAATTACATGTATGAGAACAACTCTCTAAAGAATATATATATATGTATATATATGTATCCATATAGTAAAAGAAAGGACTGTCATGTGTGTGAAAACAGCTCAGTATGTAGATATATATATGTATATATGAAGAGAGAACAGTGTTTGTTTGTGTTTGTGTAAGCAGCACACTAATTTTATTTATTTATATGCATTATGTGTGAAGTCTCTCTGTATACATGTGTATGCATCTATAGAGGTGGTATTGTGTGCGTGAGAAAAACTCTCATTTGCTCCCTACAGAGCAACATATGTATGTCCACACAGAGAGAGAGTATACATACATATATATATATATATACACATATATATATATACACACACATTTATGTATCCCAGGTATTATTAGGAAGAAATTTTTTACAGAAAGAATAATCAACCATTGGAATGGGCTGCCCAGAAAATTCTCCATCCCTGGAGATTTTTAAGATGAGACTGGATGTGGCATCAGTGCCATGGTCTGGTAACCACAGCAGTGTTGGATCAAGGGTTGGACGTGATGATCTCGGAGGTCTTTTCCAACCCGGCTGATTCTATGATTATATGTGTGTGTGTTCATGTATTGATCTTGGCATATATTCTGACTACCTGTATGTGTGTATATGGAAAGCAAGCACAAGGGAGCCAGTCATTCCCCTCTCCCAACTCACACACAAGTACCCCCATATCCACCTCTACATCTAATTTATTTAAATATTTATTTATGAGTCTGCATTTTCTTTTATTTTCTTTCCCCACCTCCCTCCCCCTCCTCTTTCTCAAAGAACTACAAAAATAGCTAAACTACACCTGCATGTAAACAACCCTTTTCTACATAAACCAGACAGAAATATAGAAATAATACATAACTATATTAAAAAAATCTAAATATATATAAAACACACACACATAAGCATGTGGAAGAAAAATGTGTGCAGACAAAGAGAAAAAGCACACATGCACACACACAAAGCATATAAAATAATTTAAAATGTGTCTGTGTATGATCATCTCTGTCTCTCCATATAGGGGGTGATAGAAAATACATATTGCATATGCATATATATATATATATATATATAGTATATATATATATATAAATAATTATATAAATATATAAATAATTATATATCTATATAATTAATATTTAAATGTTTTTATATAAAAATATAAATAAAATAGATATGAAGATAGCCATATGTCTGTGTGAGATAATTTTTTCTCGTTCTCTGAATATATAGGTATATGAAGGAAGAAATACTTTATGCTGCTGTATGTACATGGGTCAGGCTGCAACCACGTGTGTCTCATAAATGGAAAACTGTAACCAAGCTCACTTGTGCTCTGTCTCTGAGCCTTGGGAGACGTGTCTGTGTAATACAGCAATAGACACACACACATACACAACTCTCTGTGTGCTGTCTTGTTTGCACTTCCTTGCTGTTTTGCTCTCCAGCTCACAGAAGACGTGTCCTGATAAATGAATTCATACACATACTCCTGCCTGTGTGTGTTCTGAGAATGCAAACCTCGTACGTGCCGGTGTTTAGCTAAAAACATTTTGTGTACCCACAGAATGCTGAACGTGTTTTTGTGTTTATACCACACGCTTCCCTCCGAGCACCCCGGGGTGTGTGCCAGGCAGGGGTCCCTGCACACCTGGGTGTTGGGGCAGGGCAGGCTGGTGTGGTGTCAGCTCTTTGGGGCTCCAGGTGTGCGGGGATGGGGCTGGCACCTTGCCTGCCCGCAGTGGCTGCGGCAAGAGGGCTCCTGCTGTAGGGTCAGGGCAGGCTGCAGCACAGGACATGTCCAGCCCCAAAGCCCAGCCTGGTGGCACTGCCAAGGCACGCACTGAGCTTTCCCGCCCCAGGCCTCGCAGGTCGGCGTCTCCGTGCTGCTTCCCACGTGCCAGCGACGGCAGTTGGCCTTTAATTCCTTTGACGCTGCTCCCCCCACGCAGCCCCTGCAGCACAGATGTGGTTGTGGGATTCCCCAGCTTTCATATTTGCACCAGCATCTCACAAAACACAGCTGTCTCCCCAACGGCTCCAGCCCCTTGGCAGAGCGGCCGCAGCCGCCAGACTCGGCACCTGCCCTGCCGTGACCCCGCACGGCTTCCCCCACCCTGCAGGCTCAGGGCTGGGTGTAGCTTTGCCTGTTGCACTTGGTGTGGACTGGGGAACCAACCCTCACCCAGCCAAGCTCCTTCTTTTGGTCTCTCCCTCCTGCCCTCGAGCTGAGCTGCTTCCATGAACCAGTGAACAGCTCAGCCTCCTCCAGGGCCAGGTTTCCTCTGGGATTCACCCAGCAGCAAGTCACCCTTGCACACGTGGTCATTGCACCAGCAACTCCTCAGGCAAAAAGGTCAGCAGAGAAGTAAAAGCCACGAGACCCCATTGATGCAGGGAGTGGTTTTAAGTGCATTGTTACCCTGCAGGGACACTGTCCAGCCAGCTTCTCCAGTCCCAGGATTCTCCAGACCACAGTGATGACGAGCAATTCTTGCAGGAACATGAGTCCCCATCTGTGACACCATCAGCCCTGAGTGTAACAGCAGGGGACCAATTCCCACAGTACTTGCCTCATGCACTGTTTTTTGTACACTTGTGTGTATTCCCACCTGCAAAAACATTGATCTGTAGGTGGCAAACGGAATCCTCCCCTCTCATTTAGAATCTGTAACATCCTGTGGCAAGGAGCTCCATAGCTGTCCTACCTCCTCTGGAGGACTCTCCTTTGCCTTGGGTCAGTGCTAGTTTATTTGATTGGAAAGGCATTAAACACAGGGTCTCTTAGGGGTTCAGCCTCGGCTCCACCACCCAAGGCTAAAGCAGGCAGAGGTAGGTGAAGAGTTCAGACTATTCCCTTTGCCCAAAACTTCATGGTTATTGCTCCCCCTCCCCCAGCTTGACCTTCTCCACATTAGAACTGTATCCAGAGAAAACAAGTGCAGAGCACTGCTTTAAATGGAGATGAGCAGAAGGTCCAAGTCTTTCAAAAGAAGCAGACAGAAGAGTCCCACTAGGCCATGTTGCAATCACAGAGTTATTCGAAATTGATGTGGACAGCAAAAGCCCAGTCAAGTGAGAAAAGCGTTATAGGACAAAGCCATAAAATAGGATATGGAGCACAAAGACTGTTAGAAGGCTCTTGAAATAACTGCCCTCATTTCTCTAAACTTTGTTTTCCATCTTCCTCTGGGTACAGGACTCAGCTCAGCATTCATGAGTGCAAGCAGAGGGTCATGCCCAGCCTGGAGAAATTAAAGGCTTAACCAAGGAAGGGCCTGGGAGGGTACACTCCAAGGTACCCCAGGACAGCCTTGGCTGCTGAGCTGGAAGGGCTTAGCCTGCTCTTCTCACTACCCCCTCCCAGAGGAGGGCAGCAAGAGCTTTTACAGCACTGCCCTCCTTGCCCCCCTTCTACAGAGGCTTTCATGTACTTGAGACAGGGCTGAAGGACTGTGCTCATGGAGGAGGGATCTGATCCAGCACCATTCCTGGCCCTGCAAGCAGCTTCCAGAGAAGCAGAGGGGTAACCCCCTCCTAGTTCCCCAGCCAACCAAGCAAGCAGGGCCAGCTCACCCCACTCACAAAAACCAACCTGAAAAGTACAAACTTTATAGTAAGAAGCACAAATATCCTTCAATTAGCAGGCACTGGCTGGCTACAAATGGCAACTAGAGACAGAGGAAAGCAAGCATGTTAGTGAAGGAAAAAAAGAGAGTCAGAAACAGGAGTAAACAAGAAGGTTTGTTCTTGTTAAGTTTATTGGCATCATGTTTGTCTCTTTACATAAGAGCTCAGCCTACGTACTAGAATGTAGACCTCTGGAAAACAGGTAGAAGGGCTCCATTTAAGCAAGCTACAAACGCAAGAACAAATACCAGGAAGAAAGGAAGAGAGGAAAGGGACTAGATTGCCAAGTTTTTCCATACCAAAAATCCAGATTAGCAGTCAGTAAGAAGAAAGGGAAGATTCATAGTCCAGGTCATTCATCAAGAAACAGCTACCACACCCCAGGTAGGAGAGGAGCTCCTTCCACAGCACAAAGAGCCACAGGGACACCTCAGCTCTGGCTCCTCACGCTCGCTCCAGGATGTTAGGAGTTAAGCAGTAGGGGAGGTGAACAAATGAGGTCATTTCATAGCTGTATTTAATTTTAAATCCAATAATCCAGTGTGCATATCAATGCTGTTATGTGAATCTGAGAATTTAGATACAAGGAAGCCAGACAGATTTTTCCAGAAGATGAAGCCTTTTTGGCCTCAAAACAAGAAGGCTTACATAGTTCATCTCTACTGTACAGAATACTGCCTCTATCTGGACTCTGTGTTGCTAGCACACTGCAGGTCACAAGTGTCCTCCTCACTTTCTACACAACCTGTGTTTCAGTACTTGAACATGTAATTCAGGAATTTTACACTAATTTATACATTTTTAATTGGTTGCATATATTAACATGTACTATAAGATTTTTCCTAAAGAAGCATTACATAATACATGGATACTGTAAAAAGATCTGATTAGTTAAAAGTAACAAGCATTAACAGAGATACATACAAAACTCAACCTAGTCGGACTGAGTGCTGAGCTTGCAATGAACTATGGGTAATCAGCCTTTCCAGTTGCAGCCTTCACAGGGGAAAACACGAGACAGTTAAAAATGTATGTAACTTGTTACACAGATTACCTGTAAACAGTTTCTCTCCATTGGACACCCAGAATTAGATTCAGTTCCAAACATACATAAGAGTTTCCATTTTAAACTAAGAGAAAGGTCTGTTACCATGAAGTGTGTGATGTGGATGGTGTGGGAACGTGAGCTCTGAAGTGCAGGACTCAGACGCTCATGGGAGATGGGTGGATTTTGGCAGCTGGAGATGCAATTTTTTTTTTTTAAATTTCATTTTAAACACAGAAGAGGGGCTGTGTGTTTGAAGGCCTAAGTGTGATATTCGTTTGTGAAGGACTGTGCTCAACCCCTCCCTCTCCCCTCAGCAGCTGCAGCTCTCCGCGGAAGCCTTTGCTCGGTCAGTCTTGTCTAGTTTGATGGGTTCGGGGAATTCATTGTAAAGCTCCACTTCGGTTTCCTGGTGGGAAAGAAGGAGGAGTCAGTGCCACAGCTCTGCAGGCAGCTCCGAGCATGCAAGGAGCTGTTCTTGGAAGGGAAAGGCTAAGGATGAGCCCCAGGCTGCCCACGGCAGGCGAGCTCTGCAGGCAGGACCAGCGCAGGGCCACCCACCGGCTCTCTCCCTACCTGTTTAAGTGCATTTCGTGCAATCGTCTGGAAAGCTTGTTCCACGTTAATGGCCTCCTTGGCACTGGTTTCAAAGTAGGGGATGTTGTTTTTACTGTAGCACCAGGCTTGCGCCCGTTTTGTGGTGACCTGGGTGGACAGAGAGCAGCATCACCACCTTCTGCTGCACAGGAAGGGGTTTTATTTCCAGGACAAGGGCAGAGACCCCTCATATCCAACCTGAGCAGCTCTGACCTCAAAGCCTGATACAGAACACAGGAGACCAGTGCCCACCACCAGACACACCCAGCCCCAGGGCAAGGAGCACTGTGGCTGAGGGAGATGAGACCACAGGGCACAGCCTGATCCAGCACCCACAGAGCACTGGCTTTCTCCTATAAGAGCTTCTCAGCACATGTGGCGGGGGAGAAGCAGCTCCTCTCCTTGCATCTCCCCAGGAAGCTGCTGCAATCCTTCCACCAGTGGGCAGGAGCATGCTGTGCCCAGGGGTCTGACCTCTCCAGGCAGGAGAAACCCTTCTCCAGTAGCAGACAACATCTGAGCCACAATCAGGCACCTCCCACTCCTGCTTCCCAGAGAGCCCTCCCACGTTCCCACAAGGTCTCCCACTTCAGCGATTTCTTAAGAGGAGGTTAGTTAAGTCCCAGTACTCACTTGTCTGTTTTCTAGGTCAATCTTGTTTCCCAGCACAACAAAAGGAAAGTTCTCAGGATCCCTTGGACTGGCCTGAATGAGGAATTCGTCCCTCCAGCTGTCTAGGGTTTTGAATGTGTTGGGGGCCGTGACATCAAACACCAGCACACAGCAGTCTGCTCCCCTGTAGAAGGCAACTCCCAGAGACTGAAACCGCTCTTGGCCTGCTGTATCCCATATCTGGAGCAAAAGAGAGGGCAGATAAGCCAGCTCTACTCTGACAGTCAGTCCACAATTAGGACATTAATTCCAAAACTCCCCACCAGGCACATACTGTCCCCAGCCAGCAGCAACTTAAGGCTTGGGAATTTCTGTAGGCACTAACCATTAAGAGCCAGAAACACCTTCTAAAGATAGTTGACCCTTTTAGTGTTCAGCCTCAGCCAGGGATATATCCTTGTTCTGGGCAAGCAGGACTTGGGTATTAGGGTGAGCAGGTGACCTGCCTGCAGTGCTTGGGTGCACCTGGGCTCCAACAGGGCTTTTGCTGCCTTGCAGTCTCACCATGGAGAGATGAAAGCTTCACCTAACCAGAGACATAAGCAGGCTGGCAGGTTAACACTACACCCACAGGACTTGGGGCAACACAAACAGTTGACTTGACTTAGAAGTCCTTTCCCAGCCTTTCCAGTTCTTAAACACCAGGGAAGTAAATCTTTCTAGCAAGATCTAGATTACAGTATCGAACCCTGCTTTTTAAACTGGGCCTGGCAAAGCTGATCTTAGCTGAGCCCAAACTAATCTTTGCCCTCTCTTGTTCAGCCCATGCACAAATTATTAGAGAAGCCCAGAAGCACCTATGGCCAAGGAAAGTTCAGTGCAAACGAGGTCCACACACAGTACACTGAGTCCTACACAGTCTGGACTACACCAGAGCAGATGCTTCCACACAAGTGGGGTCTAGGCAGCCAGGCACCCCTTGCAGCAGGGAGCAGGGTCCCTCCTTACCTGCATTGTCACTAGCCTGTCATCCACCATCACCTCTTTTGTCAGGAAGTCTGCGCCTATCGTAGCCTTGTACTGGTTACTGAATTTCTTGTTCACATACTGGTTCATGAGTGATGTCTTTCCCACCCTGTACAGAAACACACACACAAATACAAAAAAAATAGACTTGGTAGGCTGTTTCTACAACAACGTTTGAATTAACCACCCTCAACAGAACATCCCAGTGCCCTTTGCTTTCCACAGCCTCCTGGCCTTTCAACCAGGGAAAACACACCCACTGCTGCAAGAAGGGTTCACACCAATTGATGCTGGGCCACCATGCTGAGTAAGAGCATTAGCTACCAAAGGATACAACGGATTACATCTTGAGAAACCTCGTTTCCCCGCCACTAATCTGATCCCTTGGCAAGGAGCAGGCATCACATTATAACCATGAAGGCAATTTTGGAAGACTGTGCCTCTGAGAAACCCATCAGAAACAGTATCTTCAGCTCTGCAGAAGGAGGTGGAGGAACAATCTCAGATCTCACACACACATCTGCTAGACACCCAGAGGTGGAGATCCTCCCCAGAGAGCCAGTTTAAGAGGCTCACATGCCCTCTCTGTGGCTGAGAAACACTCCCTGAACAACAGCTTGCTGGGCACAGTGGTATAAATAAGCCTTATGTCATAGGAATCAAGTTACAGCCTGCACAGCAAGTAACCTGTGACAGCAGAGCAGGCTCCTTGCTGACAGCACAGAGCAAAGCCCTCCAAGGGGCAGACTCCAGCCAGACCAGGGAAGCAAAGCAGATGGTTCAGTATAGACCGTGTCTCTGACAGAGGTAGAATTTTAGGAAGCCACCTAAGATTGCTTACTAGTGATATTTTTTTTTCAGTTAAGTGAAATACTCATTCCAACAGCACATGTTCCTGCAGAAATGCTATTAAGCTCTGCTACTGGAGTGGTTGGTCCATCACATTTTCCCCATTTAATATTGTGGCAGGACTTCAAGAAATTAAACTGCAGGGACACATTCAGGACAGAGGATAGTAAAGAGTTCTTAAACCTGTAAGGTAACACAGCTATCTGAGGCTGTAAAATCTCTCCTCCCTGCACTGCTGGTTTCTTACAGTGCATCCAGGTTGCCACTAGTCAAGAGCACTGCTCTAGCCAGATACAGATTAGCAGCTTAAAGGCTCCTCCACTTACCCAGAGTCTCCAAGGATGATGACTTTCAGTAACACTTTCTTCCTAGAAGTCATCTTTCACACTAGAAAGGAAGAACAATTCCATCAGCAACCGTTAGCATGATATTCCTCAAAGAAGAAAGCAGCGAGTTTGAAGTCTGAGAAACCTGACTCCCAGCAAGGAGCCAGCGACAGGCAGGACCCAGCACTCCTGAAACCAGACTCCAATTCAAGGCTACACTAACCAGGTGTCTGCCCAGTTCACAGGTAGGGCCATGTCAGACCAGTAGGGGCAATTTAATACCAAGAGGTAGATGAGCCAAGCACTTGTCCTTTACAGTACCAAGATCTTTCTGGATCCTATTTCCAGGCCATTTGGTGGATAAACTAGCCCAGGTCATCTCCCTTGCCTTGCAGGAGGCAGTGCAATAAATCATACCAGCTCCTTACACAGGCTAATTCTTACACAGGCCAGGAAGTGAGATGTAAGCAGACATGTCTAATGCCACACTCACACATTTTTATGTTGTTGAGTAGTTTCCCAGCAAAAATATAAGAAAAAAGTATGACAGCTCTGTCTAGCAGCTGTGCTTTGTGAAAGTACTGAATCCCAATGACATGCTGTGGTTAAGCAGCTGCAACAGCCACACAGGCCAGTTGAACAGGTGAATTACAAAGCAAACTGCCACCAGACTCCATGGCTTTGCTGTGGGCACACAAAGCTGACTGCTGCCACCCCACCTTCCATGGAAGGACAAGGTTACAGTGACAAGCCTCAACATTCTGCCTACTGCTCTGTGAGATGAGCTGTTTGTTCAGTTGTACCCTGCCATGATTCCAGTCCACTTTACAGGCAGGTGGCTCCAAACAGGCCACTAACGGTCTGTCCAATTAGCAAGAGAACTGAGCTCCAGAGTTCCACACTTACTTGCTCCCAGGTCTCCTTCAGGGCACTGAAGCAGCTACAAGTACATCAGCTGCAGCAGGCCTGAATACACTTCTGAGTATGCTTTAGCACAGTGAGAGCAAGTTCCATGTCTTGCCATTAGTGGCTGAGCACACCTTTCCTACTCCACACCAGTAGGAAGAGGGTGGGACAAACCACTCTTAGGTGCTCAGGCTTGATCAGATCACAGACCCTGGTTTGGTGGTGACCTGGTCCACAACACAAGGACTCCTTGGCTTTCCCAGAGGAGCCAGAAGATGCTGATAGATGTGTTATTTGACTTCAAAGACCCTTGACAACAGGCTTCAGGTACTGAGCCCTTACGTGGGGACTTGGTTACCCTAAAATTCCCATCCTGCTACACCACATTCACTGCACCACACAACTCCTCCACATAAAACTCTTCGGGAGCTATTCCTGACTTTCACAGCTAAGGAAGCCTTCACTTCTACAACAAGGAATTTGTGTCTTCTAAGCAGCTGGGTCCTATGTGCTTCCTGGGATACACAACAGTCTAATCTGCTGAGGAACTGCACCCACTTCAGCCCACTATTACAGGAGGTAACATGCTCCAAGCTGTAAAAGCCTCTTACTAGATGCAGTCCACTTGAAAAATATCTTAATCATCTCAAGCTTTGAGGGTTAAAAGACATGAACTGGTTTAGCTTCTGCTATCCATGAAAGTTGCAGAAGGAGCGCTCCTGCAGCCACTGTAGCAGTGGTGCACTTACAACTACACCTTGTTGGACTGCACTCACCTCACAGTCACAGAATCATTTAGGTTGGAAAAGACCTCTAAGATCATTAACCCCAACCATTAACCCAGCACTGTCAAGCCACCACTAACCCATGTCCCTCAGTGCCACATCTACAGAGCTTTTAAGCACCTCCAGGAACAGTAATTCCACCACTGCCCTGGACAGCCTGTTTCAGTGCTTGACAGTGCTTTTGGTGAAGAAATTTTCCCTCATGTCCAATCTAAATCTCCCCTGGAGCAACATGAGGCAACATTTCCTCTTGTCCTGTCACTTGTTAACTGGAAGAAGAGATCGACTCCCACCCGGCTACAATCTCTTTTCAAGGAGTAGTAGAGCCATAAGGTCCCCCCTGAGCCTCCTTTTCTCTAGACTAAACAACCTCAATTCCCTCAGGTGCTCCTTGTCAAATCTGTGCTCCAGCCCCTTCCCCAGCTCTGTTGCCCTTCTCTGGACAGCCCCCAGCACCTCAATGCGTGATTTGCAGTGAGTGGCCCAAAACTGATCCCAAGATTCAAGATGTCTAAGACATACAGCAGGCTTTTCCTCACCCTTTGTCACTGTTGCTCTCCACATCTAATAAAGTATGGGGATTCCCCTTAGCTGTCCTTTTGTTGCTAATGTACAGAAACACTTTTTATTGTCTTGTACAGTAGTAGCCAGATTAAGTTCTAGTTGGGTTTTTGCACTTTTGGTTTTCTCCCTGCATAACCTCATGACATCCTTGTAGCACTCATGCATCTGGTAATATATCTAGATGGGAAACACTGCTCAGGACATAACAGCAAGGGGCAGTTGAGGGAGTAGCAGTGACAGGTCACCCACAGGGCTCATGCTACCCTTAGATGGGTGTTAACAGATACCAGAGAGTCCATACAGGATAGTTTCTCCAAGTGTAAACACCTCTCTTTTCCAAGGGATTGCATTGCTCACTGATCCAACTGGCAGCCCAGCAATACAAGCCAAGACAGAATCAGCTGAAAGTTGTCAACAACACCAACATTTAGTCCTCCTTCTGCTCTTGCCAAGATCCACACTCTGTGTCTTGTCTCCCCTACAGCCACAAGGAGAACAGACCACAGAAGCTCCTTCAAGCAGCCTGCGCCTCCCGTGTCTGCAAAGCACATAACACAAGTGACATTTGCGCCAGCCAAGCCAGAGACTTCTGCAGCACAATCAGCCCAGGTGGAGCAAGGAGTGAGCAGAGCTTTGAAGCAGCCTAAAGACAGCTGTGTACACTGAACTGTCATGAAAAACATCTGTATAGGTTCAGGTCCAGTGCGAGTCACCTGATTTCCTCAGGATAGAGGAAAACAACTCACCCTGAAGTGCCTGTGCCAGAACCCAGCATGCTCCTGGGCACTGCTTCTATTTTCCTTGGAGTGTTTTCAGTATCACTTGCCACTGGCTGCTGCAGCTCACTGCCTCCTGGTAGTCAAAGCAGCTTTGGACCAGCTAGCATTAGTTCTCTTGCTTAGGGAGAGATTTGCAGAGCCCTAAATTGCAACACTAAATCTCACTGGATGCTTATCACCCAAGTTCAACACAGCCTGAAGTCCCACTAAGAAGGGAGGGAAAACTGCTCTGTCAAGACTCATTACCTTGGAAGCAACTCAGCTGAGTAGCCACCTGCAGACATAGGAAGTCTGTCTGAGTCAGAGCTGACTCTGCCTCCCTGTCATAGCTGATGGGCTGCCCAGCAGTGAAGGGCTGTCACTGCCTCACCAGCACCGGTCAGGTGAGACACAGCTTCCATCCAGGTGATGCAACGGATGTGAGCCAGAGCACAGAAGGAGCTGCCTCAGCTTGGTATTTGGTTTGGGCCATATGACAGTGAGGAATTCCAGCCCCATCAGGGGCCAGCAGTGGACATTGCCCAGTTTTACACCCCTGTTCTACGAGGCTTGGCTGATGCTGCCTTGAAACTCAGCCAGTTGATGGGCCAAGCCCTCTTATTAATCTTCTCATTGAAGGTATAAAAAGATCTAATACAAGAAGAGAACACATCTCCAGGTCCTGGAGAAAGTACCAGTGTTTGAGCTCCTGGAGCCTTCCTATAGAAGGAAACCCCTCTAAGTGTAAGCAGTATCGAGCTGCTCTTTACAGCAGCATCTCTGCTAGTTCCCTCATCCTCACCATGCTCTGTGTGGCTGAGCAGGTCTCCAACAGCAGATTCAAAGCAGCTGTTTGTCTGTTTGTGCTGAACAGACGTCTGACTGGTCCTAGTGAGGTCCTCAGTCTAGATGGATTGAAGACATCCTCCTTACCTTAACAAGGATTTCTTACGAAGCAACCTAAAGGGTCAAACCACTCCAAGGACAGGATATGTCTCCTCCAATGTTTGCTTACAGACACAAGTGTTTTTAACAAACTGAGGTACTCTAAGTGCAAGATACCAGTGCTCTCTGAAAGTCCTGTCATTGAAGTCTTACTACAGTCTTAACATGATACAAAAGACTTAGATGACTTCAGCTCATACTAAGTCAACAGCAAACACATCTTTGTGGCAGAGAACGTTTCCACACATTACAGTTTAAGTAAGCTCATAAATACCTCAGTCAATCCTGGTTACAGTTGCTGTGTCAATAGAATAAGGTGCAACCAACAAACCTTGAGCCAGGTTCAGTACTCAGATTTGCTCACATCAAGTCAGAGGCAATTTATGATATTCTCTTGTTAACACAGGCTGTTTCTCACATTACATGGCATTAGTCACTACTGCCTGTGTCCTAGAAATGGAGCCCACATACATGCTCTAAGCTACACAGATCTCATTTCTGATCAACCTTGTAGTACGAAATCAGCTATGGAAGACCAAGAAGAAGACAGTTTTAGCTCACAGAAGAAGCAGGTTTGAATACCTGAAGGAGCAGTTAGTTCAGATGAGGAGTTTCTCCAGTCATACCTGCAAGAAACACTAAATTACTGAGGTAATTTACTGAGGTAAGCTGAGATGTTGGCTGTGCAGGGTTTCCCCCATGTTCCTACAAAGAAGGAGCTTGGCTTGAGTTGAGTTGGGATCCCACTGACTCAGCACTAAGACTATTTTGCACTATATAATGCAGCTTGTCTGTCTTTATGGTATTTGATATAATTATTCTGGAGCAGCACCCTGTCAGAGGCACACACGCCCTTCAGAGGGCAGTGTGTGAGCTCACACGGGACTCTCATCCAGTCCCAGGAGCATTTCTGAACAAACACTTCCTTTTTCAGAGGTACCATGAAGAAAAACCTGTTTGTTAAGATTGATCCAAGACATCAGTTGTGTTTTACACTGTGTGAAGTCTCCTGCAGCGAGATCACCTGCATGACTGCTCAGACCACAGCCTGCCAGCAGCACACCCAGCTAGCTCTGCTCAGGAGACACCAGACACTTCACATCAGCCAGGAGACCAGTCAGCACCATTCCTCCTCCTGGCCTAACTGGTGCCAAAGGAATGACACAGCTGTCTCCAGTACAGGAGAGGAGTCCTTCCACTTGACTTTTGATGCCGATCCTCTAAGCAAACAAGCCATTAATAATATGCTGACCCTCATGAAATTAAGCTGGTACAGCACACTCTTTTCTGCAGTTCTGTTATGACCTTTGTAAGGCTCACCTGCAGGAGCAGCAAGGGAGAACCTATAACACCTGACCTGCAAGTGTCACTGTCTTACCTGATCCGAAAGGAAGAGCCAAAAAAACTGTCCTATGAAGCTTCATAGTGCTACAGCATCACAGATACAAGAGCAAATAAAGCCTATGCCAAGTCTAATTAGGTTTCCCTTGTTTCTTCAGAGTACATTGCAACTGTCCTTTTACTTGCTATATTAAGACAGCTGCTTTAACTCAAAGCAGAAATGGATGGTTAAGGATTCCTTGGAGATTTTTACACGTGTCAAGTCACAATGCAGGCATTTTAATATTAATCAGGCTGGTACAAGCAAAGAACAGTAGGAGCTTGCATTGACCAGACCTTAGATTAGCTACCCTTTAACAGAAGTAGGCCTTGCAGGAGGAACACTGTAGGTTGCTCATGCACAGTTTTAGAAATCATTCAGCCTTGGGGGGAATCTTACCTCCATGGAGCTTCCTAAGCAGCAGCATACACTTCTCAGTTCAAGTCACAATCCTAACATATTTAAAGAGATTGGAAGAACTGGGATGTTTGACCAGGAATTCTCTGGTCCTACATCTATCAGGTTGCCATCTGCACCTTCCACTAGAAGCCAGCTGAATGCTGAAGCGAGGCTGTTGGACTGCACCTCTTGCCTTGTGTCCTCTGCCAGGAATATTCAACACCGTGCCAAGAAGGCACAAAGCAGTGGGTGAGCAAGGATTAAGCAGAGCTAAACAGTGAGGCACCTACTGCTGCTCCCCTGACCCAGTAGACAGCACAAGAGTAAGCAGGTGTTCCACAAAAAGGCCTATTTGAAGCTGAAGCACTGCAGGCCAGTTCTGGGTGCTGTGGCTGATAAGCAGAGCATTCACTTCTCCACTGTATCACAGGACCTTCAGCTAAAACACCCACCATGGACAAGGCGATCTGGATAGATCAGGTCTCCATTAGGGCACACATGACAGTGGGCTCACCACAGTGACCAGACTGAGCAGAAGACAGGCAAACCCGAATACTGGAAGAACCTTCTGCCCTGAAAAGCAGAAAAAGTGCCCTAAAATGCAGCTAAGTGCACTTTTGACACAGAAACAGCACCTCTACTCACTGTTCTCTTGCATGGGGGAGGCTGCAGAGCAGTATGTCTCTGTACTACACCAGAGAACTATTTTTAATCCCTCCCTCCCCCCCCCTCGCAAGGGTTCTGCATTTCTTCAAGGAAACCAAAGCTGGAAAAATTATTCAGGACCAGCTCAGTCAGATTGAACCAGTTCCCTCTCAGAAGCAGCAAGTTCCCTAGCATGTTTGGGACCTCAAGGGGTTATTTCTGCTTAGATCTTCAGCCACTGAAATAAGATGGTCACTGAATGCTTATCCTGTTCTTAGATGATCAAGCACACCAACAGCCTGGCACACATCACTTGCCCTATGGTCACACTGTACCCTGCCATGGTTTAGTTAAGGCTTTGAGTAGACACAGGAATTTGCTCCAATTCAGCTACTCTGAAAATGCAAGGCCTCATCCTGAAGAAAGGCAGATAGTCTGTGATTGCCATTAGTTGACCAGGATCACAGTTCCTGGTTATAGTGTCCAAGTGGTCCAGACATCCTTTGAACTGAAGCCTCAATCTCGAACTGGAACAGGAGCCCAAGGTGGGGCTGAACAGCTTTACCAATTACAATTTAACAACATCATCTTGTTTCCTACTAGCTGGTTACAAAGACATTGTGTCTACTACAAGTAACACAAGTACACAAAGCTACAAGTAACAGCATGAGCAGTTCAACACAAATACTTGAGACCATTAGATTATGAACCTTCAACATCTGGCTTGCACTCTCCCGAGAGTGACACAACAGCCCAGGAGCAGGGCAGAAGTCCTGTCTTTTCAGTTGGGCAGAAGCTCAGCATTAGCCAGAGGTCAATCAGCAGGGCCTATTATCTCATATCAACATGGCTTAAGAGGTGTCAAGCTGCCTTCGAGGAAGAAGCTAGAAATAAGGCTGCCTTTGAATTATTTTTTTTGACTGCTACAGAGCCTGCATATTTTCCTTACCACACTCGAGTGCTCTATAAGTGGAGCACATGCCCAGCATCCTCACACCAAGGACTACTACAGAAGCACAGAATTTATAACAGCAGGATGAATCTTGCATTGACAGGGGCAGCACAAGCAGGACAGTACTCTCTTCCTCTTCCATGACAGGTCTAGAAGTAGCTCAGCTTCCCCAGCTCACTGGAAGAATCCATTGAGGAAAGCCTCACACTTAGTGGGGACACATGCTGGCTAAAAAGGAAATTAAGAACATCTTGTCATTCGGGTTGACAACTTGCAAGGACTGCTCTCTGTAAATGGGTTGTTTTTTAGGGCAATGGGCTCCTACAGTCCATACACTCAGAGGTGCTTCAGAGGTGCCCCCAGGCCTTGCTGATGTACCACAGAGCAGCAGTCAGCTCCAGTGAAGCCCACACCAAAAGCAGCTGGCAAGATATTCCTGTGACAGCTTCACCAAAGGGTACACTCTAGCTGCTGCTGTATCAGTAGCATCTCAAAACTTCCACCTCCTTCCTCCCCACACATTTATGATGCTGTTCTAACCAACATATTCCGTCCTGCTGGTACCCAGCCAAGAGCTCAAGCACAGCTCATCGTTCCCTGCTCAGGAGGAGCAGCTCAGCTGCCTGCTCCTGACTGCAGCTCCACCAAGAGCAGGCTTCTGTCCAGTTGGTACCTTTCCCAGCCAGCCCTGTGAGGCAGAAATTACCTCTGTTCAGGGAGCTGGGAGCATCAGCTACAAATTAATTTTTGATACCTTGTGTAAAACATTATATTGCAAGCTGTCAGGTGCAGGTATGCTGTCCAGTATATCCCACTCCCATCTGAGAGTCCTAAACCAAAAGCTTCACTTGCTTGAAGAACAGCCTAGAGCTTTAGATGCCTGCTAACACACTAGCTCAGATCAAAACAGAATCTTAAAACATGTTTCACTGTCCCAGAGGAATTGGTTTTTTAGACTACAGCTGTCTGCAGTAAGTTTCCAACTCATTTTGAGGGTGAAGTTACAGCCTCTAGTGCTGGAGAAGCTGCTCTAGAACCAAACAAAGCTCAGGAACCAGCAGCAGCGGCAGTCACCAGCTGTAGCTCAGCCACATGGCTTCAAGTTCTGCTCATTGTCTGCTTCAAAATGAGCACCAAACTGGTGTGACACGGTGCTAAAAGCCAACTGACGTGGTCTGTGAGGCAGCTCCCAGGTGGAGATGACACCAAGCCTACTCATTCTGCTGCTGTTCATGGATAACATGCTCTTAAAACAGCTCAGTGCTAAAGAGAGTGATGGGGCAACATGCATCTTGGGGAAATACGCAGGAAATCCAGCTGGGAAGCAGAAACTTTGGAACAGTTTTGAGCAGAATAGCCTCTTGGTGCAACCAAGGAAGCTCCAGAGCCAGTGCTGGGTAAGATGCTCCTTTCAGTGGCAGTAAGGTTTTAGCTTGCCCCAAACATACCCTCAACACCCAGCTGAAGGCTCTATCATACATCCCTGATGTGGACAAGGACTTGGAGCTCACTGGAGAGGACATGCCAATGGCCAGCTTGCCAAGGAGTCCAGGTGACACAGGGAAGGCAGAAGCAATGCCACCAGCAGGAGCCATGTCTGCAGTGGAATCACAGGACTTGCACATGAGAAGGGGTCTGCCCTGCCCGAGGTCTCAGCTCAGCTACGGCTCCCTCAGGGCTGAGATTTGGAGAGCACTGCATTCCTCAGAGGCACTGATGCGTATGATCAGTCAGGCTCAAAGCCCAAGTTCTCAAAGCCAAGCTCTTCAGTCCAAGCCTCACTGATTCACAACCCTGTTACACCTCCTGGCATTTCTCCAGATCAGAGTTGTTTTATGCCTGCACAATATTTAAATATTAGCTGTGGAACTAAACAAGTTTCTTGCTACCATAATGAATTGTGACTCTACCCTAGAAGAGTCCAAACTATGTAGGACTAGCCCCAGTCCCTGGTGCCAAAAGCTGATCTCTACTGATTTAGGTATCACAACAGCCATGTTCTCTTGAGGAGGTATCAGGTTGATCTGGCTATGTGGTTTGAAAGTCAGAGCAAAACAAGTATGAAGATGCATTTCCTTACAGTACCATGGCAGATGTTTCTCTGTGTTCAGTCAAACCACCAGTGCACTTAGGAGCACTGGGAAAGGTCTGGAGGTAATTTCTTGCTGTCTACAGGAACACTACTTCACCCAGACTCCGCTTAGCCTAAGATCACAGAAGCACATGTAGGATCTCCCAGGTGATAAATGCCCTGAGGCAAAGGGAGGGAGGGAAGGGAGTGCAGAAAATGTCCCCAGGGATGTAGCCAGCTATGCTGGGCAGTCACTCTAGGTGGAACACTTTGCTTCTCAGGAACCTGAAGATGATCACCATCTCCACAGGTGCAGCAGGTATTGGGAGACTGCAGCTGCAGCAGGACAGGAGTGCAGGAAGTTCCTCTTGGACTCAATGCCACACAGTAAGAAGACCAGGACTCCCAGAGAGAAAGCCAGACCGGCTGAAGCAGCAGCCTTCAGCTTACAGGAAGACAGCTCTGTGAGAAAGCCACATCCACAAGCTTCACTGAAAGATGGATGTTTCCAGTCACGAAGTTTTAGTCCACCAGTTCCTCCAGCACCTAAAGGACCCTTACTCCACAGGATATCTTCCTCCCAGGAATGGGCAGACGTACAGAGCCCAGACTGATAGCAAGCATCTCAAGATCTTCAGCTACCCTTCTCCTGGAGGCTCAAAGTCATGTCATTCAAGGATCAATATTGCTGTGCCCCTATCTTCCCAGTTCCCCTGTAAATCCTGCAGGCTTTCAGGTAGTTCCCAGCAGATTTTCCCCAAGGATCAAGTTGTTACAAGAACAGGCATGCTTGCTTTAACACCCCTCCCCCTTTATCAGAGCAAGCTCAACTTCCCCTATTCTGCCCTGGGGGAGACAATCTCAGGATGTGGGAGGAGAGTAGAGCACATTGCTGGCTGCTGGGAGACACTAGGCAACAAGCCATGTGTCTTGACTAAGGGCCTTGCCTACGCAAAGCACTGCACTACACCAGCACAGCTTCCATGTTGCTTTGCCTCTACCAGAACAGCCTCCTTGGTGGACAGCTTTCCCATCAGCAGGACAAATCTTAAACTGGAGCAGAGCTACAGTGCTCATACAGCCCAGTTTATACAGTCCTGTCTGTCAGCCTTTTGGCACAGAGCCACCCAACAGTTTCAGTAACCCCGACATGAATACCAAGGGCCCAGCACGGTTCTCACGTCCCCACTGACAATTCCCCCGTTGCTTTCTGTAAACCAAGCACAGTGCCAGGGCAGCTGGCTTTTAATCTTCATTTCCAGAAGATAAGACTATCGAATTCACAATATTGCAAGTCAGCCACGCCACTCAGAAACAGTTGAGTTGTTAGATCTTTACCGTATCTGACAGTATTTTTCAAGTGCTCAGATTAATTTCTAGTTTTGACTACAGCCTCCTAAGTTTTCACACATTCTTGTCATGCTTTCGGTTTCAGAAACATAAATAGGAGGTGTTAGATAACTCTTGCAGTGGTAAGCAAAGCACAGGTCTTGGACCTTGGCAGTGGTAAACAATCCCTGGTTATCCACTCCTGGCTGTTAGCTGCCACAGTTCCTAGAGGCCTGGAAGGAAACAAGTGACTGGAAGGAGACTTTGACCAAGTCAAACAACGGCCCTCGGGAGGCCTTCCAGACCCTGTAACTTACACCTGACATTCAGATCCAAGAGTGAATGTTGTCTCTCTTGCAGCATGAGAAGCTTAATAGAAAGGACAAATACTGATGGGAGATCCTACTGCCAGACAAGCAGACGTAGGGAAGTACAAGATCAACACTAATGGCAAAAACCTTACTCCTCCTTCCAGAAGGTCCTGTTCTCAGTAATGAATCTTCTAGAGAGGAAGCTTCCTCTAGGGACAGGCTGTAATCTAAGAACTACACCTTGATCTGCAAGCAGAACTCTTGATCCTACACACACTCAACACCTCTTACTATGCTAATACAGTCTGCAGAGCAGGATGGACAAGTATTTCAGTACCAGTCCCAGGATGAGAGTCTTAACAGGTAGCTTGCCATGACAGCTGAGTCAGTGCCTAACAAGGAATTCCTACTGTGGATACTCAGTTTCACACTCATACTTCATACCCTCATACCTCCTGCACAGATCCTGCATGAATGCTTTATCACTTCAGCTATTCTCTTGATGAAGCTCCACAAAGGGCCAATAAAAACCCCACTTGCATGGCAAGATTAAGACAGCTCTGATGGTAAATGGCATCTTCTTGTTAGACAGAGGGAGAGGTCAGGCCTAGACATGCCTCAGAACCATCTCACTGCTCATGCCTGAGACACTGGCACCACTGTGTCAGTTTGGACTCCAGATATCATTATCCATGTCTGGGAGCTGAGTGACTCAGCCCACTTGAGGGAGACAAGCACTAAGCAGGTTACTTTCAAGAGGATTCTGCTTCCAGCTGGAAAGAGATCAAGGCCTCAGCACAGATTTGTTAGATAAACTGGTAGCCCCAGAAACCAAGGTCCAGGTACTCCGGGCAGGTTGGCTCCACAGGCAGCTCCAGCTGCTGGCCTTCACTTCTGTCCACCAAACTTCACTGGTCCAGCCTGTCTGTCAACTGACCAAAGTTACAGTATGAAGTGGCACAAAACAGACTCCAAAAAATACAAGGGTTTTTTAATTGACATTAAAAGGATCTACTTGATTTCATTTAGCAATTCCTGCTTGAAACTCCTGCAAGTACAGTTACACACAATTAGTCACCTTAAGCTGGCATTTTAAATGGCTGTGGAGAGGCATGAGCAAATCACTCACTACATCAGCACCTTTAAATTATACAAATAGGAATTTGTTCCACAAGCTTACGCTTCAATCCCATCTCAAAGGCAGTGCACCCCTCCTGAAGTTTCACTGCCCTGTGAAGACAGCCATGGCCTCAATAACAGGTTTCCCAGCAGAAGTCAAGGCTATTCGAGATCAGCTGCAAATCAACACGCTCCAGTGGCCTTGATGAGCTTGCTTCCCTCACCAGGGTCACTGACCATGAGATAGCAACAGCAGTGTTGACAAAGCTTCCCCAACGGACGGGAGCGCTGGTTGCTGGCACCGGAGAGGAGGAGCAGCCTCGCAGGAACAGCGCTCACAGCAACAATGACATCACCACGGCAGATCTCCACCGAGCAGAAAATGCAGCACCACGCTGGGCTCGGGAGCTGCATCCCCTCGAACAGAGAGCAAAAGCAACAAGCACGCTGGAAGGCAGAGACCAGCCATGTGACAGAGGGGTATCCCTTCACCACCTGCTATTTCTGAGCAGCACATGTGCAGTCACTGACCTTGGGCATTCATTCGCAAGTTTTATTCAAGGTGCATTTAAAGAGAAATAGGATCTTCAACAGAGCCAGTAACTGCAGAACAGAACATGGTATATTAACTATTGTCATTCGATTAATTATCCACACCTAATTCAGTTCTGAGATGCACAGCTCCCGTTTGGATTGTTGCTGCAGAGTGTGACCCTTTTATCCTCACAATCTCCTCTCACAACTACTTCCGAAGGCAGACTGTTATACAGCAACTACAAAGGATCGTTTTAGGAAGCTGCAGGGGGAAGCCAACTCAACTCTAACTCATCAGGCAATTAAACTGCAATTATCAAGACAATGCTGTGCAAGTATGAAGCACTCTAGTATCTGAAGGACGCAAGATTGCTGTCAGACAAGCAGCACCCAGGCAGCTTGTGCCCAGCCAAGTTCAGCATCTAGGTGAAGTCTTATCTGGACTACCTTCTGTTGAGGCAACAAGCTTTAAACTACACTACAGCTCTGCAAGAAATTCATAGGTCCATCAGGCCCTAGTAACAAGGGCTTAAGAGTAGGTCAGGTCACAGCTGAGAAGTCCAGAAGACATAATGGAACATTGCAGCACACAAGGTGAGGGTTCTGTAGTTGTTTATCAAATGCCCAATTTACTTCAGTTACTGAAGAAATTGCTGTATTATAACAACAGGGACAGGCACCAGTAAGTACATGTGAGCCCATATCAGCCACCAGTTTTAGAGAATGCAAACATCCAAGCATCCTATTTCATAGCTCTTATTCTCAACCTAGGGTTTGCCAGGCAGTCTCACGATGCAGCATTTAAAAAACACACCCTAATCAAGTATAGGCAATTTTGTTTACAGCCAAATGTTAAGTTCTGCATAAACTAGTCTCATTTTCACATAGAAGTCAGACCAAAATCCCATACATGTTAGAGACAGAGTTATTTATAGTTTTGCACAGATGGATTGATTGTAATTGTCATGTTTCCTCAAGGACAAGCTTTGCCAGAGATTTGCTCCAACAGGTAATTCACACGACCTTCCAACACAAGAGTCTTACAACAGGAGCTTTAAGAAGGTGCTGCAGAAATTGAATCTGAGAACCCTCCTGCCCTCAAGCACTTATTTTGGGTAGTAAACCAAACAAAGCACTATATTCCCAGGTCACTTCAGAGCAGAGCTTGTACATTTTCCACTTTCAGTTAAGGATTCAGTGTCGTAACATGTCTGTGCTACTCAAAGAGTTTGATTCCCTGGCTTTAGCAGGAGGGTCAGGATGGCTGTAGTGCAGTGTCTGCTACACAGTTATTTAAATTCTTAGCTTGGCACCTTCAAGGTACAACTCTTGGGGTGCCACGTTCTCCATCTCTTCTCCCTGGTGACCAGTGACAGAACCTGAGGGAAGAGCATGAAGCTGTATCGGGGGGCTTAAGTTGGATACTGGGAAAAGGTTCTTCCCCCAGAGGGTGACTGGGCACTGGAACACGCTCCTCAGGAAAATGGTCAGAGCACCAAGGCTACCAGAGCTCAAGAAGTGTTTGGACAACACTCTCAGGCACGTGGTGGGATTGCTAGGGTTGTCCTGTACAGGACTAAGAACTGGACTTGATGATCCTTGTGAGACTCTTCTAACTCAGGACATTCTGTGATTCTGTGCTGAACTGTCATTAGGGTATTTGAGGACAGGGACCACTGCATGATATCACAGGGAAGAAGAAAGTTAAACATAGCTACTGCTGTGCATCTTATCAGTTATACTTCTCACCGCAGCCTGGGAGAGCAAGAAACCGCTACTGGATTTTAAAAGTTTTCCTTACTGAGGGGTCAGATTAACCCCATCTCACAGCTTTTCTACACCAGAAGTAAAGTATTAACAGCGACACAAAGGAGAAAAAAAATAAGGCAGTGATTGAAAGTAACAGTCTTAGAGCTGCTCTAATTCTGAGGACTCCGGCCAGGCATGGTGGGTCCACTCATTAGTGCATGGAGGGCCAGTCATGTGTTCAGTCAGCTGTTGGGAGTCACAAGGGGGAGGGGGAGAGACAAGTATACTTGTTCTTCCTGAGTAAGTACAGCAAGAGAGCCCTGATTATTTAACAGGGAATATTCAAATGACTCCACCCACTTTAACCTCAAATTCAGCTCCTGAGAGAGCAGAGTATGTTGACTAAAGCAGCCCGGCTCTACTGGAAGCACAGCCAGGATACAGCTCCCATCACACAATACTGGTACCACCAGAGCCTTCAAGTCATAGCCAGCCAAATACCATGGCATAGCTGGTTATGTACCACTCCCCTAAAAAGAGAACTCTCCACTTCCCCTAGCCACAGTTCCCACACGGATATACAAAGTGTTAGGCACAGGCCAGAGCTAGCCAGCCAGTGGCAAGTGCTGAAAGCTTTAAGGCTTCCATATTGGCAAGTGTCAAACAAAGAACAGCTTGCTTACAGTTGGGAGGACTTTGTTCTGTCATGTGTTCTCAGTTTACATACAAAAACCTCATACACACGTATCACAACAGCTCTGTTTATCAGCAAATATTTTTAGTTTTCAGGCAGAATTCCAGCTTCGACTCAAAAGGTTTGGAGACACTAGGCAAGACATACTCATTTGGATGCTGAGGTTACCTCTCTTCGGATTAAGACAGCCTTTTCACTACTAAAATAATCCCTCTATTTACAGGGAGGATAGTGCAGTTGTCCTCAGCACAACCATTAGGCATTTCCATAATTATTTGTCTATATATACCTGGAGACTAATAACGCAACTACCACTTAATTTACCTTCTTATACACTCACAGCCAAA
>NW_021939063.1:12118127-12125091 GCF_001715985.3 Manacus vitellinus | reverse complement strand
CACCACGCCCCGGGCGGAGGGGAGCAGGAAGGGGCTGGGGAAACCTTCACGCTTTCCGAAATAAAAGATGGGGACACAAGGGCGAGAATCTGTCCTTTGGTCTTCTCTGGAAGGTGTTGAAGAAATAGCAGGCAACTGCCTGCCTCTGCGGTTAAATTAGTATGTGGGGGGAAAAGTGTCCTCAGTGAGGGCTATTAGAAATAAAGAGGTTATATTTTAGAATATATATATATATTTAATCTCAGCTGTGGTCTGGAGTGGGGTAGTAGCAACAGCATTTGTCAGGAAAGAAGATGAAAGTAAAAAGATGTCAATTGAAGACACATTCAGATTGATTATTCAGATCAATAGTACAGGCAAGTAAAATGGGACTGTGTAAACTCTCTGGACCTTAGTCCATGGGGTAACAACAGTCCTGGTGGTACAAGGTTAAATCCATATTTTCTACTCTGTTGACAGTGAGTTTGTTATTCACCAAATACTTGAATATTCTCATGCATTCATCCAGCTTGTGACTGTTGTGGGTTTAGGTAACCCATGAACTCAGGAGAGCAACCAAGGAAAAAGAAGCATTTTTAAAGCTAATGAAAGAGATAAAAGGACCAAAGCTACTTATAGCAACACTAAAAAGAAAATCACAGAATCATTAGGGTTGGAAGTGACCTCTGGAGACCATCCAGTCCAACCCCCTTGCTAAGGCAGGGTCACCTGGAGCAGGTGACACAGGAACATGTTCAGGTGGGCTTAGAACGTCTCCAGAGAGGGAGACTCCATGACCTCCCTGGGCAGCTGTTCCAGTGCTCTGCCACCCTCAATGTACAGAAGTCCTTCCTCATGTTGAGGTGTAACTTCTTGTGTTGTAGTTTATGGCCATTGCTCCTCATCCTGTTACTGGGCACGACCAAAAAGAGTCTGGCACCATCCTCTTGGTACTCACTTTTGAGATATTTATATGCATTAATGAGATCCCCTCTCAGTCTTCTCTTCTCCAGACTAAACAGGCCCGGCTCCCACAGTCTCTCCTCATCAGAGAGATGCTCCAGACCCCAGAGAAGGGAACTTGAAACATCTAGTTTGTTAGTGCTTTAAAAGGTGTCCTATTAGATGCAAAATGCTGTAGAAGAACCTGGTACCGGTTAAAACATGGAGTGGACAAAAGAGGAAAAGCTTTGATTAGTGAAATGATGGAGAAAACCCTCCCAAACACACATGGTTTCTTTGGATGGGGAGGAAGGTACCCTCTCAGCTCAGCCCCAGGACTGGGCCCTGGGCACATCAGCAGCTGAGATTGTCCCAGTCCCTTGCGTTTAACAGGAGTTTAACAGGAGAACCACATGCTGGGTTGTTAAAAGCAGTAATTAATAGCAAATTACAGGGTGTTCCTCAGCTCTCTTTCCCTTTTTTCCTTTCTTTTTTACACAATATGAGAAGCAAACAAAAGCTGTGAGTGAAATTTCCTGCTCTACTGCACAGCTATCCTGGCACCACCTATTACAGACCTTTGTTATGCAGAAGATAATTCACACCAAGTTCCTGTGCCCCTTGCTCTTGACGTCACCAACAGCTGTTTTCTGATCCCCTGTGGAAATGCACCATTTTCTTAAGCTGATGAGGCAATATCTTACCTGCCTTGAAGAACACAGGAATCCTGGCTCTCGGGAGGATCAATGTCAGCAGAGAGGTCCCTGCTACCCAGGCTGGGTGCTCATGTCTTGGCATGGATAAGCGTGACATTTGCAGTGGCAGAGTGAAAGTAGAAAAACAGTGGTAACGCTGGCAAATGGAAGTATTGAGCTGTGGCTCTTGTAGGGACAGACACACACACACACCTCCCCACCTGCATACTGCCACCCAGCACACTGATTTTCACTATCCTTCGAAGAAAACTGTGTTTCCTCATCTGACCACTTATTTGAAAATATCAAAACTCAAATGAAAACCCATAAAAATGGATCAATTTGAATCCCTGTGCCAGTCGTTCCATATCACTAACACTGCTCTGAAGAAATCCATTCTCTGTCCTTGAAGGACCTTCACACAGGTGAATGGATCTATAGTGACAGGTCTTTAGACATTTACCAGTGCAGAAACCTCAACCTATTTCATGGACTCATTCCTCTAAACCAGGAAGTAAGAATGTCTCCTCCTTTTTCTTCCCTTTGTGTCATCTAATCTCTATTTACTAATCTTCCTGGTCCAATTAGAGGCAATAAAACATTATATGTCTTACACCACCTCTTTGCTTTTGTCCTTGGACCAAAAGGGCCCCTCCTTTTCCCTTCTCAGTCCATGAGATGACAGAGTGAACAGCAGTACAAAAACACCTGCTAGTTGCTGATTTTGGAAGGGCCTGCAGAGAGGCCTAGGGCAGCACATCACATCACTTTAGCTGTAGCATCTATAAATCCTTGACATGAGCTGTGAACGTCTGACATTCCCTATGGTGCTTAATGCATTCACTCTCTTCTACAGACACAGCTACCTCACCTCTGGCCATCTCTGACATTAAAAGCTTTGGGAGCTATCATTCCCCTGATACTTGTCCAGCATGTTTCAGCTCTTCAGATGCAGTCCCTCCTCCTCATTGCTGGGCACAACCCTGGGACCCTTCTTTGTCTCTGTGCCCAGAAAGGTGTGGCACCAGCCCACAGTCAGAAAACTGACTGTCCAGAGATCCCTATGTGTAGCTGTCCTCTCTCAGCTGGATGTGCAATGCTTTCCCTCATCACCTTTGGCCTTCCATATCAGCTTCCTCAAATTATTATAATGATTTAGCTTGCTAAAATTATAAAAGGGAACTAAAATGCAGTAAACACGCAAGATCTTGCTTTGGTACACCAAGCTTTGTCATCCTTTATCTTGTCTAAAGCAGATGCCTGCTTCTGCTGGCATTCTGTTCATTACAAATCTGCTATTGCCATGACCATGTATGCATTTCCACCAGCAAGAATACAGCCACAGTCTTTTGCCTGCTCTGTTCCCTAATCCCTGCCTATAGTACAAATACTGCTCTGGTAATCTATGAATACTTTCACCTTTGCAATCCTCAGGTGATTTCCAGGCAGCAACACATGAAAGCAAAAAGGTAGCTCTGGACAAGACTTGGCCACCAGATACCAACTATGGGAAGCAACTGCAATCACGTTATCTCATGGCAGATCTCCAGTCTGAGGTGGACATTGCACATAGTGCAAGGGATTAACAGCATCTGTGCTCACTGATAAAATGCATCTGTTGGAGGATGAACATCTTAAAGACAAAGCACTGATAAGGGGTCTAAATGCAGCCATTGAAGCCTGAGCCCCACAGAGAGGGTGGGGGCCAACCTGCAGTGCTGCAAAGCCTGATTGTGCCATGTTCCCTCACATCAGACACAGGAGACATGAGCACATAAAGAAAATGGTTTTGGACTCTTTTGACAGCTTCCCCCTGTTCAATAGCAAGAGCCACAAGATCACTGCAGAGTTGTGATCACTTTGATCCAGGGAGGTGGCAATGCCGGCACCTTCCCTCAGCTGCCAGCTCTCTCCCTGAGATGTGAAGGTCCAAACCTCTGCTCTGCCTTTGAGTCAGCCTCCTACAGAGACTGTGGACAACATGCTGAGCACAAGGGACATCCTTAGACAAGTGTACATGCTGGCCCTGGCAAGACAGGCAGGGAGAAACAACTCCATGGTCATGGTGTAAGATGGGCATGACATAGCTTTGTTCTTACCCATTTGGCACCACCATAGTTATCTGGAACCTTGACTGGTGGAAACCAAAGACCCTGGAAAGGTCAAGTGTCACAGGGAAAAGGATGGCCAACACTTGGGCTCGGGGCAAAGAGTTGCCCACATCCTCTTTATAACCATAATCCCATGAGGCTGTCACAAAAATAGTGACCATCACCTGAGTCCCCTGCAGGTCTCCCAGCTGTCCAGCCTCCTCAGCTACAGAGGTTCCTCAACATCAACACCTTCCCACTTTTACAGATGGTTCTAAATACCAGCTAATTATTTTTTTACAGCCACATTGGAGGTATGCCAGGTAACTTCATATGATTGTTCTCCTACTCAAATGGAGAAGATGATCCAGGGAGTGAAGTAACTTCCCTGAGGCTGGAGTGAGTCAGTTACTTTGTCAGATCTGCGTCCCTCTAAACACAGACATTTCTGAAAGGCTTTTTAAACCATAGGAATGTATAAAAATAGGTACAGAAAGAGGTGAACAGCCAGCACAGAATTTCATAGGCCTTTGCAGAACTGGCCTTCCTTCAGGGATCAAGGTTTTGTTAAAGCAGTGTGTTACCAAAGCAGCAGGCTCTGCAAGCTGTTACTTACCAAGCACTGAAGCCTTCACAGTGAAGGTCTGGTGAGCCTGAGACCTCTCAGCTTATGACACAAATGACTTTGAAGCCATGGGGACAGGCAGGACAGGCTGATGGCTGGCAGTACCTGGGACACTGCAGGACCCACAGCTGGTGCCACTGCTCCTCTCTGCATGGGGTGTTGTGCGATGGGGTGGACCAGCCACGTGAGCTCTGCATCCAGGGGTTCTGTGGCAAAGGTGGCCATGCCATGCTGTTGCTGTACCCAGAATGTGTCATGGGACAGGAGCCTGGTGCCACGTGACCACTGTGAGTGGGACACTTTGTGGAACAGGTGACTTGTGTGTCGCTTCTTCCTT
Source organism: Manacus vitellinus (assembly GCF_001715985.3). Classification (NCBI taxonomy): domain Eukaryota; kingdom Metazoa; phylum Chordata; class Aves; order Passeriformes; family Pipridae; genus Manacus; species Manacus vitellinus. The sequence goes on along the minus strand of NW_021939063.1, from coordinate 12,120,423 downwards.
AGCAGTGAGTCAATGCCAAAAGGTGTCCCAAAGACAGCACTCCGTGGGTAGGAACCAAACTGGCTGCACTGCAGCACACTCTCCAGGACCTGCAAGTCCGTCCTGGATTTGAAGGGACAGGGGTTGTCTGCAGAGGCCCAGGGAGCTCCTCTGGGACCCTCTGTGGGAAGGACATGGACATGTCTTACAGTGCAATTCCCTCCTCAAATGCCAGCCACCTCTGCAAGCACAGGGTGCTGCATATTAGCTTCAGATCTATTTGCCTCAGCTCTTTCAAGTGACAGATTTTCGCAATCCCCTCTTGTCTGCTCTAAAAGGAGAAGTAAATCCCGTATCAATGGCAACCACAAGAAGCTGGTATAATTTTGAGTGCATGTTTTCAAAGACTGTGACAAAGATACTCAGCCTTGAAGGATAAGGGTGTGTGGGCAGTTAGGTTTGCTTTGCTTTTATCTTGGACAACACTTTTCAATGCCTGGTGCCTCAGCAGCTGCATTTCTGACCCTGGGGAGTTATGACTCACTGTTTGCAAATCCCTGAGCCACCAAATTGAAGGTATGCCTCACAAAGCACGATCCTAAACTGAAATGCTTGTAGGTGGGTGTTACAGCTTCAGTTACTCTGTTCCAGCACTCAGGGCTGGCTCCATATAGGTGCCCAAATTTCTGGCAAATAGAAATCAGCATCTCTTACCTTGTTTAGATAAGCAGGATCTGTTTGGGCTTCTCTCCTTCAGTGAAGTTCTCAGCCAGTCTGCGAGCAGTCAGGCTACAAAAGAGGCATTATCCCATCTACACCAGCACAATGCCAGCCTAAGGGACATCTGCTCTGCCTAACCTGCACTCCTGCCAAATTGCTTCAGACACCAGGGCCATCCCAACATCAGAGCTGGGGCTGGCCTGCTGGAGAATAAGGCTGTCTTTTTTAGCTGCTTTCTGGGTGACCTGTGTGGGGTTAAGTGAGGCACTGGCTGCCATCCTTTCTGTTGGAGTGGATCAGTTCTGCTGGCTCAGCAAAAACCAATGCAAACATCTTATCAAGAATTTCTTAACAGTAAGGCAGGAAAGCTATTTGTGAGAAGACCGAGGCCTTCAGAGAAAGGAACAATAACAAATGATCAAAAGATCCTCACATTTCTTTTTTGCTTGATCATTGGTGTTTTTCTTATCAGGAAAGTGATTGCATTCACTGCTGCAGACCAGCGCTGTTCACAGAGGGTTAATGCTCCCTTTCTTTGGGTCACACTTCAAAAGACTTGTGATGGGAAGGAATCACCAAAAGCCATCTGGCAGGGCATGATGAGATTGTCTCTGGGGAAGGGGCCACTGCTGACCACCACATACATGCACGCTGAGGTCCATGAAAAGCCAGGCTTGGGTCAGAGGTTTTGATTCAGCCTGGCAGGGACTCAAGGGCTGCCTCTGCAAGAGAAATGTATATCCCAGCTGGCACTTCACAGAGCATCACCCAGGGAAGCCTCTGCCAGCAGATTACAAAATTTAGTAACCTGGTGAGAAATCTGCATTATCTCACAGCAAGCACTGCTTGAACACAGGGCTCCTGGAGGGAGCAGAAGAGCTGTCAATCTGCAAATGACCCCCTCTTGCTGCTGTCAGTGGGATCCTCAACTCCCCGCTGGCTGTGGCAGATCCTGCAAAACTAAGGCTTTAAAATCCACGTTTAAACTCTACAAAACCAACAGGCTTCTAAGTAGGTACACCAGCAAGTGCTTTCCTTTCCAAAAAGAAGCTGAGAAAGAGGAGTTGCTTCATGCAAAGATGGAAACTCAGTTATTGTACCTTGTGGCCAGTAACAATTCCTCGCCAGGCTTCACTACCACTAAGGACAGGATCATGGCCCAGGGACTGTGCTGTGCTTAGGTGGGTCCTGGCACCACAGGACCTTAAAAGGGTCAGAAGGAAAAATGCAATAGCACTTACAGAGAGATGGGCACTAAGTCCCACTGCAGTCCCGTGGCACCTGGGCACTGCACCACTGCACACCCTCTCCCTCACCTCCCGTTCTTCACCCCGGGGACAAACCACCTCCTGAAGTGACCCCAGGAGAGGCACTGCACGCCCGAGAGCCTGGCAGGCTGGGGGATGGCGATGCCAGCGGGATGACACAGTGAAACCCGCAGATCCCCGCAGCGCGAGGTGCCCGTTACCCACGCAGGGCCGGGCGGCTGTTGCCCATCACAAGCGGCCCGGGGGTGCCGCCTCACCGGGGGCTTCTGCCAGGATCCTGTGGGAGGGAGCGGGACCCTGCCCGGCGTTAATTGATTAATTGTTGTCAC
>NW_021939063.1:12114443-12117860 GCF_001715985.3 Manacus vitellinus | reverse complement strand
CACCGCTGCCTGCAACTGCCCGCCAGGAGCCCGGCACAGCCAGTCCAGGTCAGGGAGCTCAGCACCAGCCACTCAGGTGCTCCTGCCTCGATTCCAGTGCGGGCTCTTTCATTGCATTTGTCCCGATGCTTTTCTGCCATCGCCACCGACCCTGGGGAAGACGAGCAAATGGAGAGGTGTGGTTCTGTGCCAGGATGCAATTCAGCTGCTGCCCCAAGAGCCAGCATGTCCTCGCTCTGCCCACGGCTGGGACCCCCGGCCGCCTCCTCTGGAGCCTGGAAGGACAGCCAGCAGCTTCTCTGCCCCCCTGGTTCTCCATGAAGGGCAGCATTTGTCTTTTCAAACCAGGACGTGCAGCCCGTCCTCCTCTCTCCTCCTCTTTGACAGTCCACTGAAGGCATTTTCAAGCTGCGGGGCGATGTGAACAGGCCAATCCAGGGTTGGTTTGAAGGGGGTGTTGCACTCAGGTCCTGTGTGCACCAGGAAATACTTGAGTGGCAGCCCTGATTACACCCTCATTTTTTAATACAGTTAAACCAGCACTCTTCCCTCTATCCAAAAAGACCCCTGATCCTGTGACAAAATCCAGACCCACCCCAGCCCAAAGTGAGTCCCCTCGAGTGGACCACGTACCTTGCTCAGGCTCTGCGTTTCAGCTGCACATGTGTAGCAGATTTTTTCCATTTGCAGCCAGTCACTTCCAGCCTATGGCTATTTCAGCTACATTTCTAGGAAGTTTTAAAAACAAAGTTAAAAGTAATTTTTAAAGTGAGAAAGTCTCCTTTTTGCTTGAATTTTTTCTTCCTTATTGCAACAACACTCATCACACAGGTGGTCTCACCTCCTTACAAAACTCAGACACTGTGCCATTTTCTTCCAGCAGTTTTTCTCTGCGTGCTTCCCAATGCTTTGTACAATTGCTGTGCACAGAGAGAGTTTTCTTCACTAGTTTTTCTGAGTCTTGTCATCTAACATGGAGAGGAAAACAGATTTTTTTAAAAGTAATAAGACATTATTTTAAAGAAAGGTGAGCACTGTAAGGGTGAGGGTGTTAACTGCAGATACCTAAAATAACTTGTAAAAAAAAGCCCCTGAGCAGAGTGTGCCCCATCACCACTGTCTCTGTGAAAGCAGGACACATTTCCAGTGCAGCCGACCAAAGCACAGGAGTCAAACCCCAGCCAGCCCCCTCCAGGCCCACCACTCCCATGGAAATCACAGGCAAACCCCAAACAAGAATAACTGTGTTTTGCTTGGCAGAGGCTCAGTGTGAGTTATGCTGACTAGCTAAAAAATGAGGTTGTAAAAATAATGAAACTGGAAGACTGTTTTTTCTCTCTTTCCCCAGCTGCTTTTCAAGTGCCTTAGCAAGGCTAAGCAAACTCTGCCGTGTTCTCTGTGCTCTCATGCCTGGCAACTACAACACCTCGCTTGGGACTGAATACAGAGAAGTGCCCTCTGCTTCCCACTGGCAGCCAGAAGGCTGTTCGATTTCACACGGACAGGGTTAAACAGTGAAACACCAACAGAATCTGAAACAGGCAGGTTTTTTCTCAGTCATTAAGACTGAGAGCCACGTGCTTGTGTGTCTTCCAGGATCTGAGAGATTTGTGTTAAAATCTGCAAGATGTTGCCAGGATGACTTCTGCTACACATCCACAGGCCTGTTTAATATCTCCTGCCCCTGACTTGGGGTTCTCTGAGAGCAACACAATTACCTCATGGTCCCTGCATATTCCCGATGCAAACTTCCTGCTGGTGTGAGGATCACACCAGGATAAATCCTGTTCCCTGCTGCTACAGGCTTCAGTGTGCTCCTGTGGCCACAGCCAACCCGCTTCTGCTGGAAAACAACTTCTCCTTCCCTCCCTGAGAACAAATTGCTCTGACAGATGACACAGCTCTGAGTTTGGCATCAGACCTGTAAAAACAGAGGAGCATAGGGTTTTTCCTGGGGTGCAGTTCTGTCCGTGGCTGATCCTGACAGAGGCATTTGTTAGACCACTCTCGTGCCTCAGCCCTGGCAGACAGCTGGGCTGGCACTGGCTTCACTGTGGCTGTTCCCCTCCCACTGCTCAGTGGCCCTGAGGGTGACACACTCCACAGCACACCGGGAGCTGGGGAATTACACCGGATGGCAGCAGGGTCTGGTAACCTCTCTCATGCTGCTTCCCGACCCACAGCTCTCTGGGACAGTACTGCTGGGGGTGACATTCCTCACAATGAGGGAATTAAAAAAAAAAAACACAACACATAAAGAGAGAAAAATAAGCATCTCTGGGCTCCTGGCTCTTGCTGTTGCTTGGCAGCAGGCCTGGGTGGCCAGATCTGCACACAGACGCTACAGCCTGGGACAATTAGGAAGCAGAGGGTCCCACAGTGCTCCTTGCCTGCAGAAGCAGCCTGTCCCTGCTCAAACACACCCTGCAAGGTGTCCCCAAGCTGTCCCAGCCACCACCACCAGCACACCCAGCCAGGGGCCACAGGCAGCTGTGAACGAACCCATGCATGAACAGCCTGGCACTGCTCACAAGGCAGCGGCAAGAGGGGCCTGCAGAGCCAAGCTCAGCCTTGAACAAGCCCAAAGGCAGCAGCTTTTCAACCTAAAGATAATTTTAGCCTATGTGGTAGGGCTGAAGTCTTGAAGCAGATGCTGTGCAGGCTCAGCATGACTCAATTATCACAATAAGAAATGGATCCAAACACAGGGTTAGCGTACAACAGCCTGGTTCAGAGCTCACTGGGGTCTGAGATGGGTCAGATGCTGAAACTTGCATTCGCCAGCAGGCTCCAATCCAGCCTCTGGGATGAACCCATAGGAGAGCAACCTCTGGCCCAGGATGTGATAAATGAAGCCAAATTATCTCCAGACACAAGGGACGTGCATTTATTTCTTTCCCTCCTTTTGCCAGGAGAAATTGCCCTGAGGGAAAGAGAGAAACAAAAGCTTGAGCTGCATGTGTTATTAAAGAGGCCAACTGGAGTTCATTTATTCCCTGTGACACACGGAAGGAAGGACAGTGACAGCTGTTCCTAGCAGAGGAACTTTCCACAGAAAACCCAAGCTGGACAACTGGAGGGAGTCCCCAGATGCTGCACCACTGGCCAACCTTAAATTAGAAGTGGCTGTTTCACTCAGCCCCTCATGTTTCCCAGTTGTTTCTCCCTGAACATGCCTACTCAGTTCTGGGGCCCCAAAGCCTGGCTCTTTGGAGAAGAGGGCCAAGATAAACAGGCTTTTCCTGGAGAGCAGAGAGACCTGGAACACTTCCCTAGCTGAGGAGGTGGACACCCACCCGTGCAGCCATGTCCTGCTGTGCTGCTGGAAGATAGCACTGCTGCCACCCAAAACACAGTGACAAAACTACCTGCTTGTACCAGGCCAGCTGCCAAATTCACAGGGCTGGTGCCTAAATA
>NW_021939063.1:12113208-12114263 GCF_001715985.3 Manacus vitellinus | reverse complement strand
CTTTGCCAAGGGGCTATTTGACTCCAGATCCAAGCACATAATTTAGGAAATCCCCTTCCGATACTTGGCAATCTCAGGCCAAATCAGAGAATTTGCTCTGTGACTCATATTAGGATCTCAAAGAAAGGTCGACTCCTGGATCACATTATACAAACATGAAAGGTCTGTTGTCCCACAGGGCTCAGAGGCAAAAGCCCTGCTCTGGCAATCATGGCAGACGACATCCGTTCCTCGCTTTTATCTGCTTTAGATGTTTGGGAATAAAGTGTCAATCACCTCTTCCCTGGTCATGTGTTAAACCTCTAACATTTTCCTTTCTCCAGCTGTTCTTTAAGTCAGTTCAGGGCTGGTTACCATGCCTTTTGTTGCCTGCAGCACTTCTACTCTGGCATCATCTAGCTGTCAATTATCAGTACTTTTTAGCAGAGGATTTGGGCTCAGCTTAAAATCTACTTGTGTTAAACCTCACCAGCCAGAGCAGTAGCAACCCATGTGCCAAGCCAGAGAGACAAACTATCCCAGTTTGAGGCTCAGGGTAATAAAAGCATCAAACCCCATCCCAGTGCCACCCATCCTGACAGCCCCTCTCTGTGCCATCCCATGCCGAGCACTTCTACCAGGATTTACACCTTTGGCCCCTTGAAGATGCTGCTGCAGGAGCCCTGTCAGGAACTGGCTGCTGCCAAAGATGGGGAGACAACTGAGTTGCTTCGGGCCGTGGCTGGAGAGGTGGCTGAGGAGCACGTGGAAGTCCTGAGCATCTCAGATTATTTGTTATCGTTGGTTTTTTGCTCCTTTTCAGGCAAAAAGGTGGGAAACCACAGCAGGGTCCAGCAAGTCCTTGACCAGCCCCGAGGCCTGGGGGCTCATTAGGGGTACGAGCCCAGCGTACCGCGGGAACCGCTGAGCTCGCCGCCGGAGCCTGGGTGCCAGGAAGCTCCGGGACTGAGAAAAGCCAGAGCCATCCCCGGGGCTCTGCAGGAGCGCGCCCAGCTCTTCTCCTCAGGCACCGCAGAAGGCGGGGAAGGGGGGACGGGCCTCAAGCGCCGCTGGGC
>NW_021939063.1:12063366-12112593 GCF_001715985.3 Manacus vitellinus | reverse complement strand
AGGGTCGCGCCAGCACGGCACGAGCAGGGCCGGCATCTCCAGGGGGGCCCAGTGCTTACCCACGAGCAGCAGGGCTCTCCTAATCCCACAAGTACTGTCAGTGTGTATATCTCTGTATACCATATAGAGGTTTATACAGTGATCTGCAGTATATACACTATATCTCTATACAGAGGTCTGTAGTATAACTCTACTGGTCAAGCCGCGTTCCCGTGCCCTGCTCGTTCCCCAGACACAAGAGAAATCACAACAGCATTTGACCAGTATTCTCATTTGCCCAAGTTACGGTGACTGTGCAGGCTTGGAAACCAGGCTGAGAGGAACAAGAATTACCAGAAACCTCTAGTATGTGTTTTTGCTCACTGACCACACTGCAGTTTGTATTCATGAAACCGTTGTGAAAGGGCTTTTTGTTAAATTTTCTTAATAAATTAGTTATATATTCAGCTTATACTTTCTGGAGGGCATCACCCCTAAAAACTCCACAGAGGGACTGTACGGAGTTTGCCCTAGACATATTAAATCTTTTAAACAGCAGCACACTGATCAATCTGTTTTGGAGCAGGTAAAGGGTGAGGAAGAGGAGGAGAACACCTTGGAAGTGAGAGAGACTAAAGTTAAGGGCAAAAGGTGAGTATCACCTTTAAAGGTCAGTACTTAGATTGTGCATGAGGGTTTCATAATTGTCCCCGTGGTGAAGCAGAAATACCACCCCTGTTCCACATACCTAGAGATCCTAGAGTCTTTTCTTCCTGAAAAGGTCCATTCTGTGCTCAGGCTGCATCCTGGGGTGTTACAGAGGCGGGGAGCATGGTTCACACAAGCAGCCAAACCCAATTCCTGCAGCTCAGGAGGCCCCAGTAGAAGTCACTTCGCTCCTGCTGGTGCTCTTTCCTTGGGAGATAACACATGAGGTTTTAGAGATTTTAGATCTCTGCACTGAGCCCAGCACAGTCATACACGGCTGCTAGTCAGGGGAGCACCTTATGAGGAAGTGAATCTCTCTCAAATGCAACTCAGCTGCCTTTGTGGGGGCTCAGCTGTGCTTAGTCTGTTGTACTCAGTGCCTTGAGTAATGCCCTGGCCCTTTATTAAGGGACACCAGGTGAGAGAAACATTATAGCTGTGGTCATGCTCCTACCCTTTGGTCCCTTTTGAGCTCTCAGAGGGTTGGCAGTGGTGATTACAGGGAGTTTAAGTGCTCTGTGGGGGTGTGTGCCCAGAGCACCGCTCAGTCTGCCCTGTGGGGAGCATCGCAGTGTGCTGGATCCTGTGGCCCAGCACAGCCCGTTGCCCGCTGCAGGGAGAGAGGATGCCACTGTTGGTGTGAGGATCTGCACTGCCAAGCTTGGGATATTGTGCAGATGCTGCAAGACTGGGCAGCGAGGTGGTTTCCGAGCTGTGAGAGCTGAGAGGTAAAGACTGCCTGTAAAGTGGCTCAAAAGCACAGTGCAGCTGGGTTTCAAGAGGGCAGCAGCTGTGGAGTTAAGTTGCCAAGGTGGACCATAGTTTCTGATGTGCCTGGATGCCTCATGTGATCCCACTCTTGGGCTGCCAGGATTGACATGAAGTCTGATCCTTATGGATTTGGTGAAGTCTAAATCCATTCTGTAGAACCTCAGTCCAAAACCTTGCTAATTTTCTGGCCATTCCTTAATTTTAGATGCTGTGGGCAAAAAACTGAGAATGAACAGACTTTGTGGGAACAGGTGCTGAAGATGTTTGTGAATTGTCTTCTGGACACATACACATGCTTCCTTTGATTCAGATAATTCCTGTCATCTGGAGAAGAACAAAAAAATAAACATGCTTTATAAATGAAGCATGCTTTATAAATGCAGGATCAGGGAGGGAATGTGTCACCATTCATTCCGCTTCCAAAATGGGAGCCAGGTGCTTTTGTGGAGCAAAGACTGTCTCTATGCCTGGACACAATGCTGCCTCCCCAGTCCAGAGTAATCACATGTGCTGGGACAAGACATCTGTACATCTTGGAGGAGCAAGTAAAATACTGGCCCAAATCACACATGATACACGTGATACATGGGCTCCCTTCCACAGGGCATTGATCTGAATGCTCTCTCCGGGGAGATCTCACATGACTTACCTGTTCTTCTCCCTTCCAGTGGAAAATTCTTTTCTGTGAAGCTGCCATCTCCTTTGGCACCGGGCGCCAAGATCCGTGTCTCTGTTGAAATGGTTTTCACACACGTCCTGCAGCCCTACCCCACCCACATCACCCAAAGTGAGAAGCAGTTTGTGGTCTTTGAAGGAAATCACTATTTCTACTCACCCTACTTCACCAAAACCCAAACGACTCGGGTCAAACTGGCCTCTAGGAACGTGGAGAGTTACACCAAGCTGGGAAACCCTTCCCGCACTGAGGACATGATTGAGTATGGCCCCTTCAAGGACATTCCTCCATACAGCCAGGTAAATGTCTGTGCAAAGGGGTTGTGGCTCTGCATGGAGCATCTTCCAGACATGGGAGACGTGTCTGAGAGGCTGGAGAGAGGGAAGCAGAGGCCTTTGTGTAAGAATTGCAGGTGAAGCCTGAGTTAGACCACATGTAGGCCAGGAACACATGCTCCAGCAAGGTGCTTCTATACAGATGGGATTGCTGACTGCTGCCTGGTGTCCACAGAACAAACCAAGCTGGTATCTAAGTGGCTCTGGCAGGGGTGTGTCAGCAGTGGGGAACACTGCATCTCTGCCCCCCCTCACCTTTATAACACAGCCAAATGTGCAGGTTGTAACCTGTGAGTACCCCCAAGTACCCAGTGTGAACTGGGCTGGGTGTCTCAGACCTTCCTGTGCAGTCAGAGTCATCTCTGCAGCATCTGCCATAGAGGGTTCTCTGTGGCACATGGAGTGGATAATTGTGAGGGGACCTTGCTTCTTCCTTCAGGTCTAATAGTTTATCTTGTTTTTTCCCTTGTTAGGACACTCTGAAGGTGCACTACGAAAATAACAGTCCCTTCCTGACCATCACCAGCATGACACGAGTCATCGAGGTGTCCCACTGGGGCAACATTGCGGTTGAAGAGACGGTTGATTTAAAACACACAGGAGCAGTGCTGAAAGGGCCTTTCTCCAGATATGACTACCAGAGACAGCCAGACAGTGGGATCTCTTCTGTCAAGTCTTTTAAGGTTGACATTTTCAACCTGTATTTTTTTAACTGTGGCTTCCCCCTTTTTACATCCCCAGAGGAAAAAAAAAATAGTTATCCTTTGCCTTTTCTTTGGTAGCCATACCCCAGTCATAAGGGAATATTAAAGCTCTGATCTATATTCAGAGAAGGCTCATGCTAGATAGGAATAGCTTTTGGAGGCAGCTTTAGGAGGTTATATGTTTAATTGCATCTGTTGGCCACACAGACTGCACATACCAGGGCATGTAGTGTTTCTCCACACTTCCACCCCTCCAATCTCAGGGACCCTCTAAACTCCTTATCCTTGTACTGACAGCTCTGCTTTTGGTTTCCTGCTGTGCAAGGGCCATTCATTCTATCCCCACCCTCTTATTTTCAGCGTTGCCTTCTCTGCCATATCCTCATCACGTTGAACAGTATTAATTGGAAACTCAGCCATTCATTCCTTGCTCACAAAGCTCTCAACAAGAGTTAAAGCTGTGGCTCTGCTAGCCAGATGTGAAAAGTATTGTGTTTTCATCTGAGCCAAAACCTTTCTCTCTGCTTGAACCCTCCAGGATTGATTGTTGTAATTCTCTAAGGTGGTGCAGCCAAACAGAAATCTCATTTTGCTGAGTGTAAAGCCAGCAAGTCCAGTGAGCTAGGGCAGCAGGCTGGAGTGAAAAGGGAATTGCTGTCCTGGTGGGCATGATGAGATCCCTTGCTGTCTGAGATGTTTGAAACTGGGCTGGAGAGAGCACATTCATTTGGGAGGCCAAGTGATTTTAGTGCTGGGAGCCACTTCTGTGATTGCTTATAATAGCACAGTTTTACCACTCAGTGCAACTGAATGGCCATTTTGTCATGTCTCACGAGGGAGCACAGTTTCTCAAGGCTTAACAGCCAATACTGGGTTTGCCAATTTCACTGGAAATAACTCCTGTCCGATGCACTGACTGCTGCTTCTCTCTGTACAGACCATTCTCCCAGCTGCTGCTCAGGATGTCTATTACAGAGATGAAATTGGGAACATCTCCACCAGCCACCTCCTTGTCCTGGATGACTCTGTGGAGATGGAGATCCGTCCCCGATTCCCGCTTTTTGGGGGCTGGAAAACCCATTACATCATTGGCTATAACCTGCCAAGCTACGAATACCTCTACAATCTTGGTGAGTGGCAAGGGGCAGGGAATAGGAAACTTTCTGCTCTGCGTTTAAAGGTGGTTTCTGTACAATAAAGAATTGAAAGCTGCGGTATGCTGCACCTTAGCAACAGCAGTTGCTAGCTATTATTTCTAGAATATGCAAATCCAGCTTTTTTGTGCTTCCTTCAGGTTTTTGTAGACATCTGGTTAAAGTATACCTGGGTGAGCTAGTGCCCCCTGCTGCACAATTCATCCATCCGAATTCTGCTCCCACCTCTGTTGGGAGCTGAGCTTCAGGGCTGTCCCTTGTTCTCTGAGGATCTGTAACTACCCTCTGGTCTGCACTCTTAGGTGATCAGTATGCCCTGAAGATGAGGTTTGTTGACCATGTGTTTGATGAGCAAGTTACAGACTCTCTGACTGTCAAGATCGTCCTGCCAGAAGGTGCCAAGTAAGTGTCGTTACTCCTGGGTTGTTACTGGAGATGGTGCTGTGTTGGTGGCAATTTTCCAGCCCACTCTAATGGCCTGAGGACAGTGAATCAAAACCATGACTGTGCATGTGGAGGAGACCTTGGAACACAGCTTTGCTTCCTTTTAGAGCATTGCTGAAACTGCCTACTTGAACTTGTGCTAGAGGCCACAGCTGGCCAGACAAGTCCTAGGTTGCATCATCTCAAACAGTGTAGAGTTATATGGGACTGTCTGGTTTTGTCCACAGGAATATCCATGTGGACAGCCCCTACGAAATCAATCGTGCTTCGGACGAGCTGCACTACACATACCTGGACACTTTTGGACGTCCTGTTATTGTGGCACACAAGAGCAACCTGGTGGAGCAGCACATCCAGGACATTGTGGTGAGTGTTATTCCTTCTAAAAATTCAGCGGCATGGACAAAACATTTAAATTCCTGAAATAAACACTTGCTGGACTGGACGTCTGGCTCTGCTGCTCCCTGAGGAGAGGAGTTACGTCCTGTAATAACATCGGTCACTGCTCAGTGCTTGGAACTTCTCTTGTAGGTCCACTACACCTTCAACAAAATCCTGATGCTGCAGGAGCCTCTCTTGGTGGTTGGAGCCTTTTACATCTTGTTCTTCACTGTGATTGTCTACGTGAGACTGGATTTCTCCATCACTAAGGTCTGTATGATGAAGAGCCCTGTGGGAGCATTAGTAGCTTCCTCGGTGGGTGGAGGTCTTTCATACCATTAATTCTCACTGAATGTTCCCACCAGTCAGATGTTTTATTAGATGCTTAAATGGAGCCCTGTTTTTATGGAACCTGAACATTGGTACTCCAGCAGGGTTTGAACTGATGTCCTAAGGCTGATCACTGTTTTGCCTTCTGGATGAAAAGGAATCTCCTTGAGAAGCAGGATGTCTGCAGTTCTCCTTCTGCAGTGTTTTCATTCTTTGTTAAGCTATTTGTTGGGCTGGGCTGAGTGCTGATTCGTACCATTCACTTAATTACTGTCAATTGACTTAATTGCAAAGGGAACAGTTTCTGTAATAGTCCTGTGGCAGATTGTAGGCATGGCTTGATGCAGGTCAGAGATATGACTGCTTTGATCTTCCCTCCTGTCCTCTTGCAGGATCCAGCTGCTGAAGCTCGGATGAAGGTTGCCTGCATCACAGAGCAGGTGCTTACTCTGGTGAACAAGAGGCTTGGGCTGTACCGTCACTTTGATGAAGCAGTGAATAAATACAAGCAATCAAGGGACATCTCCACCCTGAACAGTGGCAAAAAGTCTTTGGAGATGGAGCACAAGGCCCTGACAAATGAAATAGCCTCTCTGCAGTCTAAACTGAAGACAGAAGGCTCTGACTTATGTGATAAAGTAAGAAATTCGAATTTATTTTGTCAGCTCTCCTATTCTTGGCTCTGTTGAGTATTTTACATGAGTTTTAATTTGGGTTTTAGTTTCTGCAGCCAGCCTGGTTTTTTTTTTAATCTGAAAATGGCTTGATCCCTGCCAGGGAGTGTGAAAAGTGTTACTTTTGCAGTAATCTCAGTTATGCAGGCCTGTAAGTGTTGCTGGTAAACAGCTGCTTGTGCTGTTTCTTAAGTAGGCCATGAACCAGCTGCACGACTACACATTAATGCTTTTGTAACAATCCTGATGCTTCTCACTGAGCTCATGGCAGTGACACAGGCAAAAATGGAAACTATCAACACAGTATCAGTTCTGACTTCACTACTGACACCAGTCAAACCAAAATCTTCTCCCTCATCTCTTATTTTCTTGCACGTTTGAATTTGGTGCTGACACAATTTTGGTAACCTGATGCTCCTTGGAGTATTTCACTGTACCATGTTAAAAGCCATGGCACAGTCAGTACACACCCACTATCCTTTCTGTCCTCCACTATATTTCAACACTTACCTGGAACAGCCACTTAACCTCAAGTGAAAGACACCTTAGTCTCTGAGGTCTATTTAATCAGCAGCCACCTCAATTAATCTGTTATTAACTCAAAGAGTAGCTCTGTCATGGCAGACTCACACACCACGAACATTAACTGTAGGGACATCTTCCAGCTGTCAGAGTTGCGATTTAGTCTGAAGCCTTTAAAATCTGACACTAAATACTCTTTTTTAACAGTCTCCTGCCAATATAGCTCCCGGGTCCTCTGAGCACCTTTTTCTCCGCTGCTTAGCTACGCATTAATGATTCCTCGTAATGTGATGCCAGGGAGAGGCGATGGCTCGGGAGGCAATATTCAGGGATCAGAGATGTTTCCACTTAGCACTGACTTCATCTTTTGCTCCATGTTTTACCACCTCTTCTATTCCAGATTCACTGTAGGGATGGTTTTTTGTCTCCTCTAATACTGCCCTTGTTTCTCACCCTGTCAGGTGAGTGAGATTCAGAAGCTCGATGGCCAGGTGAAGGAGCTCGTCCTGAAGTCGTCGGTGGAGGCCGAGCGGCTGGTGGCGGGCAAGCTCAAGAAGGACACGTACATCGAGAACGAGAAGATGCATTCCAACAAGCGCCAGGACCTGGTCACCAAAATCGACAACATCCTCGACGCGCTGTAGCTCTGCTTTAGTGACCATGTGGAGGGGAGAGGTATGGAGGGAGAGGAGAGTGCATACACTTTGAGCCAAAACTCCTTCCCAGCAGAATTAGGGGAAAAGTTGATGTGGAATGTCTGAAAGTATGTTTTGTTCTTAGATTTTTCTGTAGAGCCTGTTTGCTCAGCAACACGTGCTGTGCAAGGGACCATGCCATCATGCTGTTTGGCTGGGTAACAGGGTTTCTTTACCAGAGGTGAGACTCAGCCAGGTTATGAAACAGTCTCCTGCTTTTGGTTTTCCCTGTATAGATGTGCTCTGGGTAAATGCACACAACCAGCCAGTCTGAGCACAGACACCCTCATGGCAAACCTGAATGTCAAATCTCTGGAAAAAATAAAAGATACCTTTGTTCTACTTTGAAATAAAACCGCCACTGCCTCGCTTGTACGTGTTGTGCTGGGTTGGGGGGGTAGAGGGGCTGAGTGGCCCTGTCCTTCCTGTGGCCAGGCAGTACAGTTCCCTGCAGAGCAGAGTTCAGCCCTGAGCACTCCTGCCTCCTGTCAGCTCTGTGCCTCGAGGTCAGAGCTCTGCCACCTCACAAGGCCCTGGCCTAGGCAGGAGAGAAAGCCAAGCCCTTGTTTCCTAGGGATTTACATGCACCTGCACCCTTGCAAGGAGAAAACCACAACAGAACCTCTCCTGCCAGCCTCTCACAGTGTGCCACATGCTTTCCTGCTGCACGTGACAACAATCTCTGCTTCCCTTGTGCTGCCCAAGTAGGCCCTTGCTCACACCTGGATATATTCAGGGGTGCATGCAATTCGCTGCTAATGTCATTCTTACAAGACATTTTTTTCCTGTGCCTCTCGTCTCAGTGCACTGCCAAACATCCCAGAGCTGGCTGCAGGGACAGCAGTGTGGATTTTCCCTACTGCCTTTGCTTGGNCCTGGCCTAGGCAGGAGAGAAAGCCAAGCCCTTGTTTCCTAGGGATTTACATGCACCTGCACCCTTGCAAGGAGAAAACCACAACAGAACCTCTCCTGCCAGCCTCTCACAGTGTGCCACATGCTTTCCTGCTGCACGTGACAACAATCTCTGCTTCCCTTGTGCTGCCCAAGTAGGCCCTTGCTCACACCTGGATATATTCAGGGGTGCATGCAATTCGCTGCTAATGTCATTCTTACAAGACATTTTTTTCCTGTGCCTCTCGTCTCAGTGCACTGCCAAACATCCCAGAGCTGGCTGCAGGGACAGCAGTGTGGATTTTCCCTACTGCCTTTGCTTGGCTTAGTTGTTTACCAAAATAGATAGAGATCCTCCTACAGAAGGAGGGACTGTGTGTCCCTCTGCCTGCCCTGAGCTGTGGGTAGAGGCAGCTGCCCATAGGTGGGTGTGCAGGGCAGGGTGGTGAGTGGTATGCAGCTCTCTCTGCTGGGCACCTGCAGCTTCCTCTGGGAAGCACACTCGGCAGAAGGGGTGGAGGCTGCCTACAAACAGGGCAAGCACAGAGCAGTGGCTCAGGAGGATGCTACTGCCAATAGTGGCAGTGCTGGGGAGAGGAGGTGTGCCACAGTACCTGCACTGGCACTGTGTTGGGCTTGGGGCAAACATAGCCCCCTGTGGCCCAGTGCTGCCTGCAAGCCCTGTGCCTGGATGTGCACAAGCAGCTGGACGTTTTCCAGCCTTTTGCCAGGCCATCTGCACTGCCTGTCCCTCTGTCCTGGACCCACATGGCCCAGGTCTGTCACAGACCAACTGTGTCTGTCCCTTACTAGCCCCTGTTGGATAACAGTTGTCTTATCCTCTCCTGGGATGCTTTCCTCCTTGTACAGAGGACACAGCTGGTAGGAGAGCCCTCTGCCCCAGGCCATAGAGCTTCCAAAGTGGTTAGTAAGGAGTATTTTGCAGCAGGCCGGAGCCCAGGTGCCCATCACATTGTCACCAGGTGCCAGCTCCCTCCCATGCCCAGGAACCTCACCCTGCAGCAGAATGAGCAAGCCTGAATCCCTGTCTCTCTGCTCCCTGTGCAGGTGCTGCTGGGAGCCCTGAAACCAGAGTCCTGCCTGACCAGGGTGTGGACGACCAACAGCTAAAAATCAATAAAATCATTGCTAACCGTTGAGCCAGAACACACACAGAACTTGAGGGGTATCAGGAGCATCCAAAGCCAGACAGGGGCTGCCTGTTGTACCCAGGCAAAACAGGCAGGTCCAGGAGAGGAGAAGAAGGATCAAACTGGTGATCCCAAAGACACCCTTAACTTTCCATTCCCCCTGGCAGAGGAAAGGCAGTGCCACCCTTTCTTCCCCATATCCCACTTCTGTCTTGGCTGCATGGGCAGCTCAGACCCCTGAGGATACTAGTGGAGCTTGTAGTGCCCATTACAAAGCCCTGTGGGGTTGATGGTGTGTCCACGTCTTTCCCTTCCTACCCCAGGGGGATCTGATCGATCACCACACATCTTGGCCCTCAGCTGCTGAGCAGCTTCAGATCCTGCTTGTTAATGGAAACCACATCTGCAAATCTGCAAAGACAGCAGCTATAAATAGGCAGGATGAACGTAGGCAGCCCCAGCTAAAAAGGCCTCTGGTCCCCAAGGAGAGCTGCCCCAATTCCGTCAGCTGGGAATAAAACAGCTGCCTCAGAGTGACACTCCTCTCCACACAGCTCCCTTCTGCCACCCTCCCAAGGGACACAGCCTCCCACACTGCACACTCTGAGACTATTCTGCCCCCAGTGCTGCTCCTTCAGGGCTAGCTCATGCACAGGGAAAGGACAATTTGGGGTGGGTGGCCCGAGGATGTCCCTGCTCTGGGGCTCAGTACAGGTCCTTAGGCTGGGCGAGAGACCCCTGCAGAGGCAGGCTCTGGCTCTTACAGCCTTTTCAAGTGGATTATGAAGTATCATGGAGACACATGTGCTGTGACATTCCTCAGGGTGAGTTTTATCCCCCAAAGTGGTGCCCAGCTTCTTTACCTGCTCCCCTGTGCCAGCAACCCCTGGAGCTATTGGGGAGTTGCAGCGAGGAGGCACCTCACACCCCAAAGCACACAACCTCCCTGCAGAACTCCTGTGAAGGGGCAGCCTGTGACAACAGCCCACAGCAGCACATACACCAGGGAACTTTTCAAAAATTTCTGAATTCCTGCAAATTTACACCTGAGAATAAACGACAAAAGAAGGAGGAAAAACCACAACACCTACCAGGAGCTTAGCGTCTGCAGGAGCAGGGGGAAGAAACAGAGCAACAACACCTGGTGGCAGCAGATAGATCAATTAGGGCTGTGGCTGTTTGTCTCTGCCAAATTTAAAGGGTGCAGCCTCCTTTTGGGGAGGGGGAGATACAATGAGGGCCATTGGGCCAGTCAGCTGTCCATCTCCTGCTGTCCTTCCCCTCAGTTCTGAGGGATTGAGGGGATCTGACTTTAAAATCTTTCTTATGGTGGGTTTTACAAACTCTAAGTGCACCTAAGGAGGTTTCCAAATGATGTCCCTGCTCAGACGCCATGATATGCCCAGAAGCTGCCCCTTGGCAGATATGAGTCCCAAGGTGTCTGCTGAGGATAGATTTTCTAGGAAGGAGCAGCTGTACAACAGCCTGAATGAATCCCATCAGCACAGCCATCAACGAGCTGAGTCTCTCATACACTTGGCTCAGGCTGTGCTTGCTTAATTCCTGCAGCCACTGCATCCTCTAGTCAGTGTCACCACGCTGGCTTCTGCCACCAGAGCCAGTCCAGCAGGTCCCTGGCCAGGGCTAGCCTTGCTGGCACCATTTTTGGCTGGCTTCGGGATCTCCCTGAACTCCAGCTGCTGCTTCACGAGGATATCCCTTATTTCTTCCAGGCTTGGCAGCTCATCAAGTGTGAGGAAGCAGAGCCAGCAGGTTCCCAAAGCATCACAGCAACATTGGGCGGGATGTAGTCACTGCTGCCAAGAATCCAGGCATGAGGGCTCCTCTTCCTTTCAGCCACCCTCATGGCCAGTCTCACCTGAGACCTGTAGGCAGAGGGAATCCCAAGCTGATGGAGAGGACCACCTCCGTCTTCCTGCTGTCTGCAAAAATAGCCAGGCCTTTAATAGAGAGCTGGGAGCTGAGCTCTTCACAGAAGTTTTTCCACGCTAGAAAGTTCACTTGTGATCTTGCTCAGAAAAAATAGCCTGGGGAGACTATAAGGAGTTGGGAGGCACTTGAGACCCTCCAGCAGATTAACATCTCACGGGTAATTAAAGCTGAGCCTTGCTGGGAATTTGTAATTAGTTTTATTCCTGTGCAGAGTTTGGAACCAAAAGGTTGGAAGGGCTGAAATTTGCCTCCACGGCAGAAGGAACAAAACGAAGTGAGAAGGAAAAAAAAGTGTACACAGAAGACGGAAAAGGAAACCACACAAATGCAAGATTTGCCAGCAAAAGCGAGCAGCCATGATTTTGGGTACCCAGCTCAGTGCAGCCACCTGCCTTGCACAGGGTGGCACCTGCTCCCCTCTGCCTCCCCACACCTCCCCTCCTCACCAGGGTGCTACCCACACCGAAAACGTCTCTTGTGGGTCCCAGGCAAAGACAGAACAATTTCTCCCTCTTCAGCTTCTCACTTACAGTCCTCCAAGGGAAATTACAGAACTGAAGGTCAGCCCAGAAGGTCCAACACATCCTCCAGCAGATGCTTGAACTCAGGGGTTGGAAAGAAAATCGGGTTTTATATTAGGTGCATGGTAATTCCCACCCACACCCTCCAGCCCTAGCCAGCCCCTCATCCATCCTCTATGGGTGGAGACAGCCCAGCACTACTTCTGTGCCATCAACCCTGTCTCCCCTCCCCATGCTGACACCTCCCCTCTGCTCCAGAGGGACCCACCACCTTTTTATTTAATTTCTTTTTCATCCAACAAAAGAAAATCACTAGGCTTAACTCAGACCAAATTCTGCATGTCTGTGGTAGGTTCTGGAGGTCCCACATCTCTGTACATACCAAGGAAGCACATCCAAAAGCATGACTGCTTTAGCAACATCTCTTCCAGCTGACCCGACCCTGCCACTGTATCAGGAAGCAGAGATGAAGCACATGCCGAGTGCCATGCAGGTAGCTGTGCTTCAATGGTTCCTGATGTGTTACAGCCTCAGGGAGCACACACCTGCATGCTCACCTCTGCATACCCCACACCAGCACAGGGGCTTTTGGCAAGCTTCACCTGTCCCCTTCACCTGTCCATAGACCATCCCTGCAGTGGGACATATCACCCTGGGTACCCCAGCCCCACGGCAGCCCTGGCGGACATTCCCCACGTGCTCTTTCACCATGTCCCTCCCTCCATCCCCAGCAGTGCTGCCCGGATCCCAGTCTACCCAGTCTGGTCGCTGCTCAGCACCATCTTGTGGCTGTGAATCAGTGGCCTGGGGAGCACTCAGCTGGTCTGGGGTCACCCTGAGCTGTTGCAGGCTGAGGGGTGAGGGGTATCTCATACCCCCTCTCGCAGCACCCACTCCCTCACCTGTGCAGGCTGGGCTGTGTCTCAGAGGAGGACCATATCCCACCAGGCAGCAGCAATGGGATGAGGACCATGTCCCAGTGGGTAGCAGTGGCTGGAGGGGTGGAAGAAAGTCCCTATGGTGCTGGTGGGGCCCATGGTGCCACCATGGCACCTCATGGCCTCCACTGCCACTAGAGGCCGACAGTGCCGGGGGGGAGCGATGGCCTGCCAATGCCGGGACCAGCCTCGCGCCTGCGACCTGGCCCAGCAGCCTGCCACCGGCCATGCCCGCTTGGGGCGGACCCTATATATGCGGCTGGAACGCCAGCAAATGGGCAGCCCTGGCAAGGATGGCGGGCGAGCGAATCATTCTTTCTTTCTTTTTTTTTTTTTTTTTTTTCTGGCTTAAATTTATTATTTCTTCTTTCTCCCCCTCTCTCTCCTCCTTGTCCAATTTGTCTTCGAAGCTGACATGAGAGAAAACCCCAAATGACAGCGCCTGCCCGGCACAGTTTTACCACAGTATCCTGAAAAAGGCATCTGGTGAGCTGATAGTGCAGGGGGGCTCCGGGCGGGAGCCCCTGCCGGAAGCGGAGCAGTGGCGGCAGTTGAAGGGCCGATGCTTCAGCACGGGCAGCAAACAGGAAACGTCCCCTGGGCATGGGGAGCTCCTCTGGGGCTGCTCCAGGGCCCTGAGGCACAGCCAAGGCAGCCCACCCCACTGGGGCCACGGTGGGCTCGCTGGGACGCCCATCCTCCCTGCCCAGCCCCACCGCCATCTTGTGCAGGGCCCCATGTTGCACTGTTGAGCTGCCTCCTCCTCCCGAGGTCAGCAGCCACGCACACTGAGGCTCAAGGAGCACCGCAGGCTTGGTGCGGGCCTTGCCTGCCACGGCAGACCCAGCTTTGGCAGCTCTGGTGTCAGGGGTGCCTGACACCTCCATTGGTGCCACCTGCGCGGCTCTGTGCGGTGCCCAGACTGTGTGGTGCACAGCCACTGCTGTGGCAGGGGCTTCAAAGGCAGTGGGGAGCATCCTCCTTCCATGGGGACAACGGCTGTGCATGGCAGTGGCCCACATGGCGCATCTGTGAGGTGCAGAGCATCACTTGGCCAGCAGGGATGCAGCTGCCTCAACCTGACAACACAGGCTGGAGAAAGCCAACCTGAGCCAAGAGTGATCCGAGAGTATCCCAGGACTCTGAGTTTGGCATGGTGTGGGACACTCAAAAGAGAGAAGCCCCCTCCCAACACCTCAGGGAGCATGGGGGTAGGGAGCAGAGAAGTGATGAGCTCAGAGCTAAAGCAGCCACACCGCACATCACTTTGGGTCCCTCCTCCCCAAGAGGAGATCTTGGGCCAGGCACGTGGGCTCTGCCGTCTGCCTCCATGTCATTGTGCCTCTGACCACCCCACCCTGCCACATCTATCCACTGAGGAACCTGCTGCTCTCTCCCCATCCTTCCCAGTTCCTGACTTTACAAGGCTACTGGGCAGCTGTACAAGGCTTGTCATTAGGACAAGCTTTGCTCTCAACCAGGTACATAAGCAAAAAGACCACGTGCACTTCTTGCCCTCTGATTCTTGAACTGGTCCAAACTGGACTGGTCCAGGGCTTGCTGGGCTTTAACCAAAGACCAGAGATTCTGGCTTACCAAATATCCTCCCACGGCGAAATTTTCAAGCTCATCACAGACGGAGCAGCATCACAGTGTCAATGGTACAGAACAGGGATGGGGAAGGCGATGACGATGCTTGTCACCTCTTTGCTAAACCTGCTGTGCAAAGAGAAAAAGGGACTGGTGAAGGAAATTGCAGTGAAGAGTTCAGGGCCAGCCCCTGGGAGTGCTGCCTCTAAAAGGCATGATGTTGTCCTCAGCCAGATCCAGCTGCTCCAGGTTCCAAGCAGCCAAAACCCACTCTTCCCTGCTGCTCAGTGTACTTATGTTTACGGCAACACACTTTTATTGTAACCTTTGGTACCTGGGGAGATGGTACAAGCTGGAGGAATTCAGAGAGGGGTGAGGAAAAGGATTTGGAGGAGGTGGTGGTGAAAGAGCACATCCACATGGTGTGGGTTAGGAGGGACAAGGTGTGAGGTCAGGAATGGAGGATCAAGTGAGCTGCAGATCTCCAGCAGGTGGGTGGATGCAAAAACTTCTTGGCTTTATCTCAGCCAGCAGCCCGAGAGCACCCTGTGAACAGCATCACCTCCCTGGGTGATGAGAGCAGAGTGGGGCAGCAGCCACCTCATCCCACAGGATCCAGGAACAGAGAAGGAGAACGTATGTTCCACAGGCAGCAAGCTGGGCTTGCACCCTGCCTGCCCTCCCTCCTCACCCCATCACTGCTGGTTCCTGCACCCGCAGTGCCCCCTGCCTTCACTGGCACAGCCCATGCAGGGTCCCAGACCAGCTCTACCCACAAAAATTGGTATGTCCCACGCTGGGACATTCTTGTGGCAGAAAATTAGAACAGGCGGGAGCTTTTGCTACCATTGGGACATCAGGTACTGTGCCACAGGGTGCCTCCTCATGGCAGCTTTATGAACAGGCAACTATTCTGCTGGAGGGTAGCACCAAAATTTGTCATCCTTGCTCCTTGCTGTTGACTTGCAAGTGGACTTTGATTTCCATCACGGGTATTCAGTCCCCCTGGACGTCCAACAACAGGTGTTTGGGGACAAGGCAGCTCAGACACGGGCACTGCACAACCTTGCCTCTCAGCTCCTTGCTCCTGCAGGATTTACCTTCCATTGTTCACAGAGGAGGGGCTGACATGGAATATGCCTCTCCCTGACTCTTCACCCAGCCCAGGGGAGGGAAAAGTCCTTAGTTCCCCTTCTCCTCCTTACGGCAGAAAAGCAGCAGGAGCTGCGGCCGCTCGGGGGATGCTGTAGGCAGAAGCAGCCTCCGTGCCCCAGCCAGACCCCAGGACTCCAGCGTGGCGGTTCCCTGCCAGAGCTCGCAGGCGGCAGGCACTGTCCTGCTGCCAGGGATGCAGTCAGGCCCCCGAGGGTCCCCCGCGCTCCGGCCGCCACAGGCCGGTCCTGCAGGCCCGCGCTTCGCCGGCGCGGGGACGCGGCGGCAGCCGGAGGCACCTCCTGGGGTGGAACCTGATTCCCCCGCCTCGGCCCATTCTAGGCTGGGGTTTTGAGGGGTTTTGCTGGCTCAGCCGGATCTGCACAGAACCGAGCCCCAGGTTCGGCATGCAGAGAGAAGCAGGGCAGAAATGGGAGGGATGCAAGAGGGATATGGGGCGAAGGTGTGAACAGCGTGGACATGGCCCCACTGGACTCCAGCTCCTGTAGCTGTTTATTTAAGCTCTGGTTTGTGGCTCTTTTTTCTTTGATTTAACACAGTGAGACTTTGTTTGGGATGATGCCACCCACAGGCAGGTTTTAGGGTCTTGGATACTCCCTTGGGAGACACAAACAAAGAGCCCAGGGTACAGCAGGGAAAAAGGAGAGGGGTGAGGCAGTGGAGGCTGGGTAGGGACATGGATTGCCTAATCCAGGTGAGAAAGAGCATGCGACCCACCAGACATGAATGTTGTCTGACAGAGCATCAAAACCACCTCTGGGGTCATCAAAGGTGATGGAGCAAAGGAGGCCCCAAAAAGGCTCTTGTACCTGCACAGCTGGAAGATGTGGGGTCCTGGAGAAACCGTGGTGATACCAGGGGACCAAGTGGTGTGGGAGACACTGAACAACCAGGCTTCTCTGGCAATGTGGGCAAGGCCAGAGCAGCTGATATCAGTGATGAGAGGAGCTTTGTTCCTTGAGCAGCCACGGAGAAGGACCTTCTTGTAGCCAAGAGCACTCCCATCATAGCCAAAACTTTGCTGATGGGAAGGAGCAGAAGCAAACCCAGCCCATGCAGGGACCCACAAGAAACATGCAGCAATGTCTCAGGCAGCGAGTGCTGCTGATGTTGGTGTTCAGGCTGATACAGAGGGGCAGGTGCCCCACCTGCAGAGGTGGGAGGATTTGCAGGACAGTGTTGACAAGGGTGATGCCCACACTTTGGGCAAATCCTTCGTCCCTTCCTCTCTCCTCAAAGGCTGTAGGGGGGAATGCAGATCTGCAGATGCAGCAATGCTGGGAAAAGCAGCATCTACCCCTTTGCCCCCCCCAGAGCGCTCCAGTATCTGAGTGCTGTCCGCCTTAGTTTCCTCCCCTCTGACAATCTGACATTAATCTCCCCCGTGCTGCTGTCCTGGTCACGTTCATTTTTATCACAGTTCCGTTGGTGCCAGGCTGAGCTTTCCGGGTGCTGATGGGGCCCTCTGTGTGGTCCTTATGCCGGTGCTGCCAAGCTCCCGCAGTCCTGCTGCCACCAGTCACCCCAGTGGGGCTGCCCCCACCCTCACCAGTCGGAGCTGCTCACCACATCAGGATACAGAGCAGTACACCAATTCCGGCCGGGCTTATTTCAGCGCTCTGGTCAACCGCAAGCACGGCGGGTTTCACAAACACGGCATGCCAGCCCCATGCAGCCTAACGGATGCTCCAGCTGCTCCATGAGACCATGTTGACAGCAAGATCCCTCACAGCTACCCCAAAGTGAGCCCAGCCCGAGTCTGGTGACTCTGCTCCAGGCCAGCCATTCTAAGGCCAGGTGGGTAGGAAGTCTGAGGTGTGTTGAGCCTCTTCAGTTCTCAGTCTGGTTTGCAGTGCCTCAGCATATGGCAGGCCGTGAGCAAGGCAGGGGCTCTGTGGTGGCTGTCTGACTTCTCCTGGCAGCTTGGGTTCATTCATGGTACCTGCCTCTGCCAGGCACAGGCTGCTGCAGAGCAGGATGGTGCCAAGTCCATGTGTGACCCATGCTGGCAGAGCTGGGCCAGGCAGGTGATGGCACATGCTCAAGTTCCCCACCACTTAATGAGTTATCAGAGCTAATAAGTTATCACAGACAAACAAAAGCTGGTGTTTTGTGCTGCCAGGCAAAGCTGTGGTTTCAGCAAGGAGCCCAGGCAATCACTGCAGCTCACTTATGGAACAGCTCCTTACACTGCAATAAATGCCTCTGGCACTGGTTTGCCAACCTCCATAGCTCTGCTCAGGTACATGTTTCTATTCAGTTAAATTTGGTTCCTGGTGACAGAGACTACAGCAAAAATCTCGTAAAAAGGGACCTGCCTGTGCAGCCACAAAAGAGCCTGCCCAGAGCAGAAGAGCAGTCCAGGGAAATCCCATGTAAAGGCACAGGCTCCCCTCTTCCCAGTGCCTGCTAAGGACATCCACTGGCACTCTGGGGAAGCAACACCCTGCAGGTGATACTCTCCCCACAGCCCTGCTCCTGGAGCTTCATCCAGTCCAGCTACTCCCCCTGGAGAGGTCTGGCCCCTCACCTCTGCCCACAGAGGACCCATTTTCAGGCAGGAGGTGCCACCCAACACCGGCTGCCTGCACGGGCTGCCAGTCCCCTTGTGACCCTTCTTTCTGCAACTGCACCAAGCACAGAGCAGTCCCTGCAGTGCTGCTGTGGGTCTCTGGGCAGGGAAGCCCTGGGGAACAGCAGCCCAGGAAGGTGCGGGTTTTGTTGCTTTCCAGGTTTTGCTTTCTAATTGTTCCCAATTGCAAATTATAAAAAAAAAAAAAAGAAAAGAAAGAAAAAGAAACACCTATGCATGCATTACCTCTTTACCTGCATGTCCCACCTTTTCCCGGGTTCTCCTGGTGCCTCCACACATCCCATCATCCCAGAGGTATCCAGAGTTCCCAGATGGCAGTGATGACCTAGTGTAGCACAGAGAGTTGCTCTAGGGAAAAGCTGCCAGAGGGAACGCTCTGTGCCCTGGTGGGTTCCCCCTGCCCCAAGGTACTGTCAGAGCCCCCCAGTCCAACAGTGGATTTAGTTCCTAGAGCCAAATATAATTTATAAAATCAAAAATTAGAGAAGCAAACATCTGGCCCAAAATACAGGCACGTTCATACCTCATGAACAGACTTCACCTGGGGCAAAGGGCTCACCCCCTGTCTGCAGTGAGGGATGGGCAGCACAGGCCCCCAGGGACCTGCAGGGGTGATTGGGACTTTCAGCAGCAGAGAGGCACCGAGGTCACCACCCCAGCACCTCTTCTCTCTCCCCCTGGCACAGAGAGCCCTGTGCCTCATTTGCCTGCCCACAGGACTGGTGGTGCTGGGGGGTCCTGGGGCACACGGGAAGGGTGTCCTGGCAGAGACAGAGCCACAGAGCAGCAGCACCTGCTCCAAGTGCCTCCCACCTGCGTCAGGAGGCACAGGCTGCTGAGAGATGCTCCTCTTGCCTGTCATCAGTGCAGCTTCTTCTCTTCAAGGTCCTATTGTGCCCCTTTGAGTGCATTGGGGAGCTTTGCCAGACTAATCCTGCCTGGCATCCACCCCCTCTGAAACTGGGAAAACAATGCCAGCCCTTAACTTTGTAATCCCAGCAGGCTGGGGAGCACAAACGTTTTGCTTTGAAGGCAGCCCTGTCTCAGCCCATCTGCAGGGCAGGGCTGGGAGCCTATGTCCTCTGTTGTCATCCTGTGACAGCTCCAGGAGCCATCTCTCACCGCTGGCCTGGTGTAAGCGTGTGGGTGAGCCAGCACAGCCTGCTGGAGGGGGCTCTGGGAGCCCATTGCCTCCCCTTTCCTCTACTGCAGCAAATCCAGCTGGAAGGGAAAGGCTTCTGCAAGCCTCCATTGGGATGTGCCTTCCCCAGAGACCCAAGGCTCAGGGAGCCTTACAAAGGGCTCTAGGGCTGCCCAGCCCAAATATTCCTCCATCCCCCTCCTGTAGGAGGTCTAGGGGACGTCACTGGTGCCAGCAGGAGGGGAGCAGGGTCAGCACTGCCCTTGCCCCCACCCTGCGAGGGACAAGCTGCTGGGGAGCAGCGGGGTGTAACACAAACAGGAAAGCTGTCAGGGACCCAGCCCTTCCCAGCTGGGACAGGAAAGAGATGCTTTGGGTCTCGCTCAGGGCCCAAGTTGGGTGTGCTGGCAGCCACAATGGGGACACCCAAGCATTGTACAGAGCCCACCCCAGGGTGCCCATCCTGCCAGGCTCTTCTCAGGGTCAACCCATCTCTTTATGCCCCCTTCACTGCCTCCCGAGGACCAGATGGCTCCCAGATCTTCTAAAGACAAACGTCTATTGCCATCCCTTGAGTGGGAGCCAGCCAGCTCGGGGTCCGGGGGAGTATCCAGGGTCCGGGACTGCAGAAACCCCATGGCTGCTCTCCAGGAAGGAGGCTGCATGAACAGCACAGGAGCAGCTCAATGCCTGCTCAGCATCTCAGCTGTCCCTGGGCTGAGGGACAGGGAGGGGAGTTCAGCAACGGGAAGCCAGGGAAAAGCAGAGGCCAAAGTAGGGAAAGCATCTCTATAAACAAACAAGAAGAACAGAAGAGACATTCCAATTCCCCGGCCCAGAGGCTGGGGGGTCCAGGGTGGCTGCGCTCCGGGCTGGCGGCAAGCCCGGCCCTGGGGCCGCCGGAGGGCACCATCCACCCGCTTTTCCCGGCTGTCTGGAGCTCCCGAGGCTCAGCCCCAGCCCGTCTGTCCCCAGAGCAGCCAGGAAGACAAGCTGTGCAAAGGCACGTGAAAGCTGCTTACATCTACAACCTGCTTTCTAACGCACGGACCCTCCTCCTCCAGCACCCCGATCCCTGCTCACCCACCATGCACAAGGGAATGTGTGAGAAGTGGGCACAGGTGTCCCCACACTGGTGACAATGGGCAGGAGGAAGCAGGACCCAAGAGAGATGTTACCCTAGCATCCCAAGAAGAAAAGGGGATTCCACAACAGGAGGTCCCCCATCTCCTGGGGAGCAAGAAGACAAGTCTCACAGCCTTGGGCCACATAGGTACTTTGGGGTTAGAAGTTATGCAGTTTGGTGCACACTGTAAATAAAGGGCTGGGAAGCCTGGGCTCATCACCCTGTGGTGATGGGTGCCCACCACAGCCCCACATGCCACCGAAGCATGGTAGGGACAAAACATCGCTGAATGCCCACCTGAATTCTCCACACTGGTTCCCGCAGGACCCCAGCCCCACCCACAGTCCTGGGATGTGGCCTGGATATGACACAGAAAGCCAAGGGCACAGCATGGCTGTGGATTCAAACATTACTAGTAGATGTAGCAGAAAAGCCACAGTGGCTCCTGATTTGGGACTTGAAAAAACTCTTGGAAAGGTCTGATGAATGGGCTGGGGTCTGCTGTATATTTTCAAGATATACAGCCTTGGGGGGAAGCCTTTTCTGAGAGCCTCTTCCAGCCTTTGCCCGAGCCCTGGCTCCAACCCTTCCTCACACAGGCCACCTATTTCTTCCACAGTGGTAGAAAACAGCCTGGCCAACACACATTCCAGCACACACCAAATTGCTGTCCAGGCTTTTGCAGAGACAGAGGACGAGAGGCACCTGCCCGACCTCCACCTGTCCCTGTCCCCAGCCCCTGCCCACGGCAGCTGCCTTCCCCCGTGCATGTCTGCTGTCACCGCGCCGCTTGCCTTTACTTGAAGCGCCTCTCCACTGCCTGCCAGCGACGTGCCTCTGTCAGTGGCGCTATTCCCCCTGTCAGCGCCCGGCCGCCCCGCAGGTGTGAAGACAGGACGGTCCTTTGTGTGTGAGCCTCCCCCAGCTGTCCCCACCCCCAGCACTGGGCTTCCTCCAGCCTTGGCAGGTCTCCCCCCAGCTTTTCATCGCCTCCCCTCTTGCCTGCCACAAAGGGTAGCCCTGTCCTGTGTGGGAATGGGAGCTGCAGTGGGATGGGGCAGGCAGCACATTGCCTGGATGTTGGTCTCCCTGGGGCTGGGCTCCCCCATGGAGCCAGGCAAACCAGGATGGAGCACAGGATACAACCCTGAAAAGTGGCTCACAGGGACTCCTGCACATCTCTACACATCCCACCTGCAGCCATGCAGCCAGGAGAATAGGGACTTTGGGTGTGCACTGCTCCATCAGCTGCACAGGGAGCAGCCATGCCCCTTGGGTACAGCCCTCCATGGTGCTTCTCAGGGCAGGGAGAAACCTGCTTCTCACAGAGCAGTTTGCTCTTCACTGAGCTTCATAGTGCCAAGTCCTTGCCATCATGAAGGAGCAAGTCTAACCTCCTCCTCTCCTCCAGCTCCTTCTCATTGCAGTTTCTAACTCATTCCATTGAGTAATTTCACCAGGGAAGATGGTCAGGCAGTTGTCATTATACCCAGAGGGCTGTTTGCCTGCAGGCGAGTCGGGTTGGTTTGCAAAACAGAGAGAGAAAACAGGTTATGTCTGAAATATTTACAGCTCTTCCTGTAACAGCAAAAATTCTGCTCGCAGCCCCTGACCTGGCTCACGTCACAGCCCGTGTGTTTGTTTGGTGGCCTTGAGATTTACACCTGGCCAGCAGGGACGGGCAGGGAGACCTTCAGTCCCAGCAAAGGGCTACCAGTGACTGTGCTGCCCTGGCTGCCTGCCCCACTCTGGGCCAGGGATTTCTGTAGGCTCGGGATATCCTGCCTCTTCTGCCTCAGGACAGCAGGTGCTGCCCAATCTTGGCAAATCCCTCACTCCTGCCTGTGGGTCCAGCTCTGGCACAAGTGGCCATGCATGTCCCCCAGCTGGGACAGCTCCTCTGTGCTGTGGGCTGGTGACCTTGGATGCTTTGAAAATCAGTTTTTCCCCTGCCCAACTCCAGATCTGCAGTGCTCTGAGACATCATTAAATAAAGTGATTTGAAAGTGATTTGTTTTGCAGATCATCCTGTCCCACATTGAGCAGGACTGAGCCTAAATCCCACAGGCAGCAGAGGCAGCTTGCAGGTGAGTTTCCTGCACATGGGGTGGAGGATGGCTGGGGCTGCCTCTGTGTACCAGGAGTCCCCAAGACTCACTGTGCTGCTGATACTCCTCAGCAAAGCCCCTCCATGCCCATCCACAGCAGCTTTGCCCCAGCTGGATCTGTCAGTACAAAAGGGAGACATGAAAAATAGATGCTGCTCAGTCCTACACCCACACAAAGCACTGGGGACGTGTTCAGCCCTTCCAATTTCTCTGGGGAGTGTTGTCATGACCTGTTTCATTGCCCCACACTGTGCTGCACTGCACAGCCCTGCTCTGATCTGGGGTCGCAGGCACAGCAGCAGCCAGGCAAGGGAAGGCAAAGCTGGCACACACTGGCCAAGAGGCAGCAGGACAAGGGCTGCAGGGTAAGCTGTGAAAGGATTTCTCCATCATGCCTTTCCCCTCTCTGAAAACAAACTAGACAGTTCACTGTGCTCAGTTCCCTACTGCACTCTCCACTTTCCAAAGCCCTTGCCAGACATCCTCCTGTGCCTCCCCTCCTCTGCAGGGCTCATGCTGCAATCACTGGCCCTTCCTGTCCTCTGTCCTGCAGATCATTAACTAGCTCTGCTCTCTCTCTTTTTATTTTTTTCTTCTTCCCTTTTGAACATATCAGCCTCATGGAATCAAAGAGGCATTTCAGTGACTCAGGCGTTTCCCATTGCCCTATTCCAGCATCCTCTACTCTTAACGCTGAGAGCTTTTCACGTCCTATTTGGAACTGATAGGAAGCCCTTTCATTGTTTCACTACATGGATATTAACACTGATGAAGGAAATGCTCCATCTGATAACAGAACCGTTGAAAAGAGCACCATTTCCAAATGAGCAGACTCGGAGACAGTGCATTCCTGCAGCTCTCACCAGCTCAGCACACTCGCCTCGGGCAGCCCCAGCACACTGAGACCAGTTCCCCACTACTCACATCCCTGCAGGCTGGGATCTCACGTCAGGATCTCCAGAAAACGCGCTCTTCCCTTGTCACAGCGCATGACATTGCACAGGTTTATTCTTGAGATCAAGTTGGCGTCTGCCAGGCTGTAAGGAAAAGCTACAATTGCTCTGAGATGCTCTGACTTGAGTAGCCCAATGGCCAACAGTGAGGTCAGCCCCTGGCTGGAGGGAGCATATGTCTCTCAAGAAGTGAAGGAAAAAAAGCATCCTGCCTAGGAGGATGTCAACTGGCATTTAAGGTGTTCTCTGAGCTGGTATCAGTTCTACTTATCAGCTTTTAATTAAGTAATCCTGAGAGCCCCTCCTGGGGACAAAGTCTCTAACTGGAGCTCAGAAGAGACAGAAAGTCCCCTAGGGGATGGCTACAAGGAGAGCCAAAATCTCCATCTCATGCCCCAGCACAGACTACAGCCACCAGCATCTCCACGGGACTTCCCAGACCAACAACAGCTCTGTCCTACTGTGGAGTCCCCATAAACAGCACAGGAAGGTGTGCAACTTCTCTTCAGGCTGTACCACAAGTCAGGCACCATTGCAGAGAAATGCCTCTTTCCAAAGTGTTTTGATTGTTTCAGGACTTTCTGCTCTCCGAGACCTCTCCAAAGCTGGCTGGGGGGCTTTGCAGTTTTCTGTCACTCTTGAAAGTCATTTCCTTCTGCTGTGACTGCCCTAATCAATTAGTGACCTATAAATAGCCTCCCTGATTGCACGGTGACATCCGGAGCACATCATCACTGTCAGCTTCCTCCTCTACCTGGGGAGCAGGCTTTTTCCAGAGCACGGAGGGTGGATGGGGACCAACCCTCTGCCCAGCCCTCTTTAATGCTTCCCACCACCTGGTGACTTTCCACTCTCTGCCCATCTCCTCCCACTCCTGTGCAATGGGGCCAATTCAGTTTTCAGCAGTTGGATGTTCTGGTAATACATGGACCACACCCTTTGGAGTGGTGGTCACTCCTACACAGTCTCCCTGAAAAGCCCATCCCATTTACTCCTGAGGCCATTAGGGTTGGTGCAACCATCCCAGAGGATGCTCCAGCTTCCAGAAATGATGCTCAACACAATCTCTGCTCAATAGCAAACCTCTCAATTCACTAGATAGGTCAAAAAGAGTCAGGAAGCTTTGGAGGGCCACCCAGCACAGGGAACATGGGTGAGTCTGTAGCCAAGACACAGCCTGGCAGCACCTACCTGGGACAAGGTTCTTCCCACAATGGTGGCACTCCCAATGCCTCAGGCAGGATGACAATGTGGGGCAACCACTGCATGCTTATTGCTGCAGGATAGCTGTCACCAGCTGTTTTTTCTTCTGCTGACCAAGTGAAAATAATTAAATCATAAAGTCACAGAGTATGCTGAGCTGGAGGGGACTCACAAAGACCATTGAGTCCAACTCCTGGTTCTGTGCAGGACAAACCTAAGAACCCCACCATGTGCCTGAGTACATTGTCTTATGTTAACAAGCAAAATATTCATCAAAAGAAACATGGGATCAGAGGGAATGGGGGGATTATGGGTGCCCCCACTTTTGGCATCATTTCCCTCTCTCAACTGATGTGCAAACCTAATGGGTCTATTGGGCATTTGCTTTGCACTTTTTTAGTAGATGAGAGATTGAAGGTTTTGGCTTTTGGGTTACTGCTGCACCTAAGCTTACTCACAAGCCTGGAAATGCAGGAATTTACATTTTCTTAAATGTGTGTGTATAAGCAGAAATACAAGGTCATCTATCACACATACACTTTTTTAAAAAAAAAACTTCCCTCACTGGGCTCTTGCCTGGACCGTGCAGCAGAGCTGTCCCACAGAAGCGGCTATTCTGAGAAGTTAAGACACTTAGTAGTTAAAAGATTTCTTCTTTGCTTGTATCTCGCCTCCAAAGGGCTGCCTCTGGCACCACCGGAGGAAGTCACCCAGTGTTTTGTTCTCGTAAAGTGCCCCTTTGATCAGCTGCGATTTTAGCGGATCAAACAGCTCTGAGGACGTAACCATAAATCCCAGGACATGCTATGACGGGCAGGGAAGTGGTGTCTCCAGCATGAGTTGGCAAAGCCTTGGCCATCATAGCCGGGAAACAGCCCCCCACCCTGACCCAGCCCAAAACCCCCAGTGGGCATCTCCAAATTGTCACAATGGCTACAGCCGAGATTTGGCTGGAGCAAAACTCCTGGGACACGACTCAATAGCGAAGCACTCCTGCCCTGCCAGTGTGCTGGACCACAGCACTGGGGCCGTGCTGCTGAACCCTGGGCATGCAGGAGTTTCCTCACCACCTGAGTCAGCTGACTGTTCCATGGCTGCTTCCCTCTGCCCAGCTCCTTCCTCATGTTTGGGAACTCACACGACCCTCATACCTGATGTCTGGGGCAATCCCCATCCCTGAGCAGTGGAGCCTGCAGAGGTACCCAACACCAACCTGGATGGGGACACTGGAGGAAAGCCAGCCATGAGCCTCAGCACAGTGTCCATGCTTGTCCTCCTGGGCACACAGAGAAGGGCTTGGGTGGAAAACGAGATCCTCAAAGATCAGGCCGTACCATAACATTGCATGTTTGACCTATTTTTACATGTATAAAAAGCAAGAGGCAGAAGCTAACACATGGTTCCTCAGGAGGGATCCCAGTGGTCCCTACATCTGATCTTCCAATACGGTACTTGGATATACACCAAACACCATGGTCCTTACATCTTAGAAGTGCATTGGCCTGGGAGCAGCTGCCCTACAATGCAGGTTTTCCAACCATTTAGTACCACAAAAGTGCAGCCCTATGTAGAGTCTCTGCTGGCTAACAAAGGGCTGAGTGCATGCCATGTTCTTTCCCTCTGTGGTAGCACTAACAGGCCCCTTTCTCTACCAGGTCAGCTCTTTGCACACACATTTTCTAGGCTTGGAAAGACCAGAAAAACTGTGGGATTGGCACGACCTGAGCTTTCATAATTGATGTGCACAGAAAAGCATGCATGAGGCAGTCAGGGCTCTTGAACCCCCAAAAAAGGGAGCCTAAGTTCTGCTGCTGGACTGGATGAGATCAGCCACCATGAGGGACAGAACACAGTCCCCCTCCAATCAGCCACCATCCCCTCCATCAAAGGGACACCAGCCTTCATGGTTTGCTTGGGCCACAAGTCCCATCTCAGTTACTTTTTGCCAGCTCACGTGGCTGCCAGCTCATGGCTAGTGAGCTCATCTGACTGGGTTTGGTGTTTTTCTTAAATCTCAGTTGCTGGAGTTGGGGAAACTTTGGTTTGGTTGCGATTTATATTTTTTACCTAAAAACAAGTGCAATTTTAGCCCTTGGAATTAGAGGGGAAAAAATACCTTGCTGTCTCCAAAAACCAGAAGGCAGGTGAAAATAACACCCAAAATGTTATTTTTTTTTTTCAAATTTCTTGATTCTGGTCATTCACAACAATAACGTGGAGCAGAGAGAGGTTGAACTCCCACTAGCAGATGCTTGGATTAGGCAAGGAGACAGGACACTGACCTTGGATAAAACCCTTCACAAGGTAAAGGCAAAGTACGAACAAGGGATGATGCAGGACCAGGCTGGGTGGGAGCCAGAGGATGAGATCTCTCCATCAGAGGCCCTACCATGGAGAAGGGTGGCTGCAGATGCCGGGCAGGGAGGTGGCATGTCCTGGGTCAGCCTGCTGCCACAGGACAGGGACCAGCCCTAGCAGGCCCTTTGCATGGACCAGCCTTAAGCATATTTCCACACAGCTGGAGGGAAACCCCAGCTGCAGTCCTGAAAAATAACAAATAATAAAAGCGGCTGTGAGCAGCAGCAGGGCTGGCAGGAAACATTCCCAGTAGCAGCTGCTTCCTGAGTGCGACATTTATTTGATCCCCTGGCACCATCTGGGCCATGCCCTACTCTTTGTTTTCATTAAGAGTTTAGAAAAACAACTCAGCTTTGACTAATTGCTCTTTAAGGTCCCAGGCTCACCCTTTCTCCTCCCCCCACATTTCCTCTCCCAACCCCTCACCCTCCATCCCTGCCCTCGATCCCCTCCAGCCAGCCCTGGGCTCTCCCCTTCCATCCATGCCACATAACTCCCATTGCTCCTGTGTTCCCAGACATACCTGGTGTCCCCTAGTACCAGGCAAGACACATCTTCGTGTGCTGCACCCCAGCATCCTCCTTTGCCTGCACAGGCAGCTCTGGCACAAGCACAGCAACACATGCCACGATGTGCCAGGCAAACCCCAAAATGTCCTGTTGTGGTGATGTGCTGGGTTAGAGCCGTGCATCCCTTGGCAAGAAAGATGAAGCAGATCACCAACAGATCAGCAGCACCATCCAGGACCACCATGCTGTGAGTGGACACCTCCCAAATCCCGTGGCCTGGGAGCTGTCGGTGCCCTGCTCAGACCTCTCACAGTCCTCTTTCCACCTCCAACGCGAGTGTGTTGTCCTGGGGGAAGCAGCCCTGCGACCCAGCCTGGAGAGGGAGCCTGTTTTGTTGAGTGTGTATTTTCCACCCTGGAATAATCAGAGAGTAAAATGTCAGACCTTGATTTGAAATCCTTGCCATTCCAGGAGGGGGTTGTTATTGCACAGGACTTGCATGTTCCCCCCTTACCCGGTGTCCTCACCTGATGGCTTTAGCAGGATTCGCAGAGAGGACAAGGAACCGGAGGAATTCCGGCCCCCTAATTACACTTGCTGGGAGGAATTTGCTTTTGCAATATCCCTGCTGAGTTAACCTAACAAGCATGGAGACGAGCCTTTCTCATTTAATTAGCAGCTCCACCGTGAAGTCCCCTTCGAAGCACGCACACACTGGCTGCCCCCTCCTCGAGAGCCCTGCCGGTGTTTGTTCCCTCTCCCCTTACCCTTTGCCCTTTGCAACCCTCTGCGAAAGCTCAAAGCATTTTTATGCCTTCCTACTCCCACTTTCCGGTCCTAAAAAGTGTGCTTGGGTTGAGGCAGCGGCTCTGTTTCCTTGCTCCTTCCTAACAAGTGCTTCCTGCTCCTTGCCGCCTGTGATTATGTGGAGCTCACGAAGCGCTGGGATTTCCTTCCCTGGAAACCCTGCTGGCTCCACCGTGCTCCCTTCTCCTCTCCTTGGAGGGCTGGGTAACTCATTACTCCAGCCCTGCAATCTCAGCTGGGAAAGCAGCCGCGTGGGAAACCGCAGCCGCCAGCCGCGCTCCCGCTTCCTACAGCGGCAGGTTGGCAGAGGGCTGATCCCTCCACAGGGGGTGATTGGCCAAGGGAAAGCTGGTGGTGGGGTTTTGGGGGGGGGTTCTTATCAAGGGGGGTTTGCTGCTGGATGGAGGTGGCAGGGACACAGAGACCACGCTCACTCTGGCTTGCTGTGAGACACTTGGAAGCCGCCAAAGCCCGCAGGCTGGGCTGCACTCAGGGGGCTTGGTGAAGGTCATAGGTGGAGCTTGGCTTTCCAACACGGATCAGTCTGCTTCCAGGTGTGCTGTGAAAGGCAGCCAAGGTAGCAGAGATCACTGGTCAGCTGCCAGCACAAGGACTGCCAAGGAAAATGCACTGGGCGTTTGCAGGCTGAAGCACTGACCCTCTCCATGGCAGACCTGTGCTGGAAAAACTCTGCAGTGAGGTGACTTGTCCGATACTCCAGGCCAAGTTAGACCTGTACTGGAATGAGAAAGAACAGAAAAATAATTTTTCTGGGCCTAGAGAATCATGGCACTGGTCTCAAAACGATGGTTGGGAATATTTTGTTTTCCCCTGCTGTGAACTGTGGAACTTTAGTCGCTCCAGTTTACACCGTTAAGCCATGTTGGCATGTATCAGCTTCAAACAGGTACAACATAATCCTCTGTCTATCCAAAAGATTGCCCAAAGGGACTTCTTCCATCACCTGTGCCCATCTGCTTTCCCACTTTGCCTGCTGGGCCAGCCCAGCTTCAAAGCAGGGGTTCTTGCAGCCACAGACAGCACTCAGCACCATCCAGAATGGATATCAACACAAGACAGAACTCTTACCTGCATGCTGAAAGGACAGGGCAACAGAACAGCAATATTGCAACCAGGGGCAGCAGTGGCTTTGCCTGGCTACAGGTGAAATGAACCAGGACATGGCCCCTGGATGGGCTTCCTGGAGCAAGTGTAAACTCAGACATTAGCATCCTGACAAAGACTGAACTCACCTGGTCGGCTGTCAGAGGACAACAAAGCTGGTACTCCCTTGGAGACATGCTGTTGTGCCAGCAGAGAGCCTAGGCTTGTTTAATTGGCACATGGATTAATGGAACTGTCTGTGGACATAAGCAAGGCGGAATCACAGAGATCTATAGGGAAAGCAAAGAGAATCACAATAATTATTGATCAGTTGAGGTCTTTCTGGCTAAAACACAAGCACTTCGGCACAACCATCTCCCTGTTGGGGCTCAGTCATCACTAGAGGTACCACAGCTTGGACCTGTGCCTGGAGCATCCCCGGGGGAGCTGCTGGGCTGCATCCCCACTGAGGGCTGAAGCCACTGAGCACCCCTTTGATCGCATTCCCGAGAGCAGGGTCCCTGCAGCCACGGGGCTGCATCCAGCCCGGTGACAGAGGCTGCTTGGGGTGGAGGCACTCCCGGCACGCCGCAGGAAGCGTGACTCGGGTTTCCAGCGCGCAGGAATGCCGGGCGGCGCGGCAGCCAGCTTCCTGCGGCATGTTTCCTGCCCCCGTCCCTGCCCCCCGCCACGGCCACAGCCTTACTGGAAACCCCGAGTGCTGCTCGGTGTTCCCAGCCCAGTGACCAGCACTGCCCAGGTGGCCAAGGGCCGGTGCGATCCATGGCCTTGCTCTCCCCCTTCCTCTGTGCTTTGTGCTGCTGCTGGAGCAAAGTGCTTGTGTTCTTTCCATAGTGATATGGAAGAGAATGGGACAGTAGAAGCAGAGGGGAGGAATGGCACAAACCCTGGCTGTGGGAGATGACATCGGCACTGAAGGCATGGGGAGTGCCAGCCAACCAATCCTGCTTGGTGCCTGGGCTTGCGGGGCAGTCACTCTCCATGAAGAACATGTAGCAGGATCTCTCCCCATTCGTAGCAGCATCAGCCAAGCAGAGGGTTCATGCCTGCAGGGCCTGGGCTCGCAGAGCTGTGCTGAATGCCTGGTAGGAGCAGGCTCTTCATTCGCCTTGCCTTCCAACATACTCTCCCCTCCCACCACCAAAGACCCACACCCAGGCTCACCTCCAGGGGACTGGCTCAGTCTCCTCCCTGCCCGTTGTGGATCCCAGCCTGCACCAGCAGTTTCTTGCTCTTCAGCAGCTACCTCCTCTTGTGCAGGTTCCTCTCCCATCCCCAATCACTGTCCCTGGGGGATGCTGTAACTTTCTTGGGATCCACCTTAGTCCCAAAGCTGTTCAGAAACACCACAGGTCAAACATCACTGCTTCCAACCCATCTCTCCTCACTCCACCTGATCCCACCTTGATCCTGTTTCTGCAGCACATCCATCTCTCTGTCAGGTCTCTGCACAGCTCAAATCTCAGCTGTAGTATCAGTTCTTTCACCACAGGGCAGCCCTGAGCCTTCTTACCCTTTTCTCCTTTCACGCCATTCCAAGGATGGATAAACTCGTCCCACCTGCCTCTGGGCACCTGCAGCCCTTCCTTGACAATATGAGCAGTAGTCAGCTCCATGCTTGCACCCGCTGTGGGCATCAGCCAAGAGCTAAAGGCCTTCCCCAAACCAGACAGGCACCATAAAACACCAGGGATGCTGGTCCCCAGCCAGACATCAAATCAGTGTCACCTAAAATGCACCTCAGCCAGCTGGGCAGGAGTGTCTCACTCTGTACTAGGCAACCACCTAATCTCCCCAGAGACAGTCCTCCAAGGCTGTTCCTGTTAAAGTGCTGATAAAAATCTGACCAAGATGTTTTCGACAGTAAGCTGGGAGTGATTACAAAGCAACCGTCCCCTACCCTCCAGCTGGGAAAGCTCAGTCTGGAGTTTCTTTAGAAACATGTGGAATTTTTTTTTTCCTAAATTTTAATCTCTGGTGCCAGCATGACTTGTTGCTGGGGGAGCCCCAAACCTGGCTCCCTGGGGCTGAGAGGAGGGAAAGGGAGGGATAGGCCTGAGGAGAGGCAGAGTTCTATTCTCCCCCCACTAGCTGAGCACCATAGTGGCACTCAGGCAGCAGTGGGACAGGAGCAGGAACTGGACCTGGGCTCATCTCCAGCAAAGCCAGGCAACATCTTTGCCTTTGGGAAGGTTGCAGAGCTCTGCCCTTGCTAACCTGCAGCGAGCAGGGTGGGGAAAGAGGGGATGGCAAACCAAAATGAAGCAGGAGCTCCTGCCACGGGTTTTCACCTCCTGCTCCCTTTGGGTGCCTGCATAGCACAGGTCCACTTGCACTCACATCTCAGGCGATGAGCAAACCCAATGCAGAGGTGTACAGGGCATCCCAGCAGTACCCTCAGCAGCTCTGCCATACAGAGGCCAGAGACTACATCTGTCATGGCCCATCTTTCTCTGCCAGGCCCTCACATCAATGGTGTTTACCATCACCCCTGTGCAAAACATGGCTCTAAAGTTTACCTGCTCCTTCTTACCATTGGCAGGATAAGAGTGCGGTCATGGGCTGGCTCCCCAGAGGGGTGAGGAGAGCCATCCTTGGAGGTTTGCAGGACTTGGCTGAGCAAAGCCAGAGCTGAGCTGATCTAGCCCCAGCAACAGTCCTGCTCTCTCAGTCTGGAGCCCTGCAGGACCTGCTTCCAGCCAACATCTTCAAGACTGATCCCCCTCTCCTGTAGCCATGCCAGCTGGAGCAATGCCTGCCCTGGAGCTGCAGGCAAAGCTACTTATGTGATGGATCCCAGACTCACACTGGCAAAACTCTCCAGGCTTGACAAGGACTTGCACTGCAATAAAATTAGTTAAACCACCCCAGGTAGACTCGTCCCCCTTGGCTGGGGAGGTATAACACAAACCCACCTGTACAGACACGAGCCCTGCCATCAAGGCAGGCAGCACACAGCAGCAGCCATATGTCTGTGCTGGACACCACATGCTCTCCAACCCTCTCCCAGGGCTGTCATGAACCCATACAGCCCCAGCATCCCAATAACCATCACCCGGCACCACTTCTGCAGCTCATGGGATTTATGTATGCAGGTATCCATTAATTAAAAAAACACCACCAACAACAAAAAAAATCCTATCACAGATAAAGCCTTTGGCATGAGGGTAGAGGAGATGGCAGTTTTGGCTGGAGGACTTAAATACCTTCCCTTTATACTGCTGCCAACCCACAGCACAAATATGCCAGTGCATGAAAACCATTCTGTGAAATTCAACAGGCTCATTAGTCAAAGGCATTAAGGGTGAAAATTGACCAAAACACCCTGGAAAGTAAATCGTGTCCAAAAAAAAAAAAAATCCTAAACAAACATGAGAGTGACAGCAAGATCCCAAAGAGAACAGAACTAGCTCAGCACTGGGACACAAAGTCCTCCCCAAGCAGCTCTGTCGCTGCCACTGTGAGTCTGGCTCAGCCCTGGGGCTGGACTCAGTGTCCACCACATCAGTGGTTGGGTTAAATAAAGGATTTAATTAGCACTCCAACCAGCAGAGAAAATATCACTAGCTGATCTTGGGGCGCAACAGGTATTTTTAAAAACAGCCTTTTTTAATCCCTGGAGCCATAGGGAAATTACAAACCAGTCATTTGATGATCAGAGGAAAATTAAAAGTCTAACTTCAGTGACAACAAAAATAATCCAAAGTCACGAAGTGCAATAAACTGCATGGGGACCAGCAGGCTCTTTAAACAGGGCCTTTTAATCTCCTCTCCCCTCTGCTTGTAATATTGCCTTTATTATTTTCTGATGCAGAGCCTGATTCTCACAAGTGCAGCGGATGCTGACAGCAGGGTAATGGAGCAGTGGCAATTTCTCCTGGGCAGACCTCAGTGATTTAATATGCCTGTAGAGGGAGAGAAGGGCTGGAGGCAGCCTGGGAGGAGAGAGTGAGCTGGGCCAGAAGGTGCTGTGCAACAAGGTGCAGTAAAGCCATGGTGATAAAGGGCCGGCCATGCTGAGCAGGGTTCATCAGCCAAGGCCCCTTGAGAGGGCATCTAGCAAAAGTCCCAGAGAACAGAGATGCAGATGGGAGAGGGATGCCCTGTCATCAGTCTAGCCATTGCCTCCAGGAGCCTCTCTGCACAGGGCAGGGAGAGTCCTGCTCCCCACTTGGGGTTGCCCATTCAAAGGATTCCCTTTTAGTTGAAAAAAGCCAGGCAGCTGCATGGAAACAGCATGGATGCTCTTGTTCCTGCCAACACCTGTGATCCCCTTCCCTCATCTGGCTTCGAGTACCACAGCATCCCTGACCTGCACAACATCCTTCTCCTGCAAGGAATATACCAGGGGTCTCTGGCTGCCACAGCTCCTTCTAACACATGCTTGCTGGTGTCAGGTGTGACACAGGCTGTCCCACGCTAGGACAGTGTGGTTGAGCACATTGCACTGACTGCCACAGGAGACAGCTGGGCCACAGAGCCTGCGGGAAGGGCTCTGCTGTGTAAAGAAAAAGGAAACTTGAGATCTGAATAGCAGCTTTCCTGCTCCCATCCCACATCTGGCCCCTCAGGACTACTCTAACCATCACCTCTGCCATGTTTCCCTGCTGAGCTTTCTATGGCCATTCACGATCACCTAGATTTTGACCACTGGTGTGTAACCAGCAGCACTGACAGACACAGAAGGGGAGTATCTAATGGTAGGACATTAGTGGCAACGCAACAGGTCTGGTCTGAAAAACAAAGGGTGCCGGAAGAGAGGTCATATCCCATCCAGCCCACACAAGGGAAAGCTCTCCTGGTGCCTACATCCCCTACACTGCCTGTGCCCTTCTGCCTGACAGCGGGACACGTGACTGCGGCTGGAGTGATGGATGGGGCTGGAGTCCCTCTTTAATAGTATCTCACAGTGGTTTCCGTAAGTTGATGGAGATTGCACAACACTACCAACTGCCGTGCCGGATATATTTTGCAACCAAGGCTCCTATGCCACATCTGTAGGATGATATGCCAGGGCCTTCTGAGGAGGTCTGGGGAAGTTTGAGCACAGGAAAAAAAAGAAGAAAGAAAAATAAAAGGAAAAGAAAAAAGTCAACAAACCTCTTTCCATAGCAGCTATTTTGGTGAGGCACCCTGGGGTGAGAGGAGCTGGCACCAGCCAGTTTTGGAGGCACAGCAGCCCAGTGGGTTTGCTCACAGTTCTGCCCACCCCAGCTGTGAGAAGGTCCCTTTCCCACGGGTGAGTGGCAGGGCACCATGAAACCCTTGGACAGGAATTGCAGACAAAGTCTGTGCTCACCAGGAGTAGCTGCAAGACAGGGCTTGAGGTGGCAGCAGCCTCCCTGGGGAAGAAGTGCTACTGAAGCATGGGGGAGGCGTTGGGCAGCTGCTGAGGGTGGCTGTGGGCTGTCCCAGCTGACAGCCCTGGGAGGTGCCATCCTTGTCATCCAGGTTCAGCAGCTCAAGCCAGAGAGTGAAAGCTCCCATGACTTGAGCTCATGCTGTCTCCCATCTCCTTGGCCTCTTTCCAGAAGAGGAGAAAGGACTTTGTGGTATATGGACTGGATTGGAAGATGTTGGAGAAGGTGTTCAGAGAGGCACTACCCTACTGGCACCTCACAAGTCCTGGACATCCATGGCAGAAGCCTCAACAGTGACCCAAAGTAACATTGACTCTCAACGCCAACCTGCACATCGACATCGCACTTCACAACCCTCAACAATCTTCAAATTCACAGCACGATCCCAAATGCGAGCTAGCACTCCCCACAGCAGTATCCCCACAAAATTACCTTCTCTGGAAAAAACTGGGGGGCCCAGGAAAAGAGCCAATCTGTTGACTCCATCAGGTTAAGGAAGCCAAGCAAAGAGGACTCCAGGATTGCTGTGTTCCTGGACTCAGACATGCAGTCATCATCTCCTGTTTTAGGAGGAAAGAGATGATCTCTGACACAGAGAACCTAAAAGACTCTACAGACTGAAACAGGCCGCAGAGAAACAAGCACCTTGCAGGGGCAGGACATCAAAGGCATGGGCTGAATTTCCTATACAACAGCTTCTCCTCAGCAAGGAGACATGGGTATAGAAGAGCTAAGGCTTCAAGGATGCTCAGGGCTTAAGTGGCTGAAAATTAAAGTGCTGGGACATTTTTTTAGCCTGCACTTGACAGTGGGGATGAGATAACATCAGAAAGCTGAGCAGGGAGCATCTCTTGCAAAAGATTGATTATGCCAGCAAGGAACAAAGCCAAAAACATCATGTCAGCCTCCATCCTCTTGGAGCTGAGCTCTGTCACATTTGGGACCCCCTATATGCTCACCAATGTCTCCAGTCACAGGTTCCCCATCACTGATGAGCCAGACTGAGTGCTGTTCAAATCACTCCCTTGCCCTGTGCTGGATCTCCCTGCTCCCACTCCAAGACTAGCCCAACCAGAGAAAAAAGCAGCTCTCTTGTCCTCAGATCTAATGGGTTGGGTACCCTTCATGTACCAGCCAAGACTCTTGTTCTTCATGGGTATTAAGAAAACCTTATAAAAAACCTCAAGTCTTTTACAGCTCATCCATTTTCCACAGCTCTGCCAACACCTCAATCCTATCTGGCTCAGACCTTGGAATGACCATGGCCTGAGTGTAATCAAAAAGTAGAGATTTTAACCAGGTGTCTCACCATCCCCATGGGATTTGGAAGGCCTCATTAAATTACCTCTTGCCCCACAGTAAACACTCCTGAGGAGCCACATTCCCTTGATGCCTCAAGTCCAGCCTGGTTTCATCCTATTCAGAGGTGCAGATAACCCAAACCTCAGCCACTGGCCACGCAAGATGCACTGCCCAGACCCTTCACCCAGGGCCAGCCCTTCCCATCACCACACTAACACTCCCCATCACACTCTCCTTACAATGCCACCAGCAGTGCCCAGTGTTATTTGTCATTGCTTCTGCCTGGTGCCCTCTGAGCTGCTAAACAGCCAAGATACTCCCTGAGGGGCCTGGGCTCAAAGCAGTACAACTGTGTATATCTAGAGCAGAAGAAGCATGCAGATCCAGTTGGGAATGAGAGTCACAGACAGAAGCTGTGACACAGGGAGTGAGGACATTGGAGGAGTAACGTGGAAAACACTCCCTTCAAATTTCCATACACATCCTCAGTCCTGGGAGAGGAAAAAAAAAAAAGGAAAGAAAAAAAGTGGAAGGGGAAAAAGTATCCTTTTCAAAGTGAGGATGTGGTAAGGTCCAAACAGTCTCCCCTGAGACATGAATCAGGATGCAGAGATGCTGTTTCTTCCAGGAGGAAAGAAGGGATTTTGCTGTCTCCTTCACTTAATGAGGAATTAATCTTAGATCTCTGCAGATCTGGGCAACTTATGCCTGATCTCTGCCCTGTGCCTTACTTTCCCCACTAGTAAATCAGGTTGATGCTCATCTATGGCACAGTCAGGCATGAGGCTTAACTTGTAGCTGCAAAGCCCTTGGAGGCCTTCACATATTCCACCATCCATCATCGTCTAGAACACAAACACGGAGTTTTTGCAGTGCAAAGAGCAGGTCCCAGCCAGGGAGAGACTCTGCCCTTTGAGGCTCAGACTCTCTCCCCTCTCACCTCTCCTCTTCCAGTAACAGTCTCCTTTCCCTCACCTCCTTCCTGCACAGGTCAGAAACAGAGCCAAGCTAATAATTCAGATAGCAGAATTAAACTGATCCTGATTAGAAAAAACCTTTACCCCAAAGAGAGCAAACTCTGGCTCGGTGCTGCCTGTAATCCAATAGTCTCCCACGGCTGTGTAGCAAACCTGAAACCTGCCTCCAGGCAAAGGCACTTTGTCTTGAAACAAGGGAAGTTAAATGTGTCTTAATGGGAATTTTGACACATTTT
Organism: Manacus vitellinus; assembly: GCF_001715985.3. Classification (NCBI taxonomy): domain Eukaryota; kingdom Metazoa; phylum Chordata; class Aves; order Passeriformes; family Pipridae; genus Manacus; species Manacus vitellinus. The sequence continues at coordinate 12,075,205 of NW_021939063.1, read as the reverse complement.
GCTTTGATTTCACTGATGTTACAAAAGTAACTGTTAAAAAATATTTCAGCCCCCCCAGGAGGAGTCAGGTCCTCGTGTGTATGGGCACTCTGCCCAGCCGGGCCTTTCAGAAAGGGGTTGTGGCTGTGGGGAGAATGGGTCTTGGTGCCAAATCTCTTCACACTTTCCTGGATGCAACTCTTACATCATGAGTCCATCAGGGAGGCAGGAACCCTTCAGCCCTGCCCAGTTTGCAATGACACCTGTGGGGTAGCCAGCATCACAGATGGGACCTCTTCTTTTCTGCCCATACAACCAAGAAATGAGGAGATAATCCAGGCTGAGGGTCCTGGGGCTGCCAGGATGGTGGGTCTGGCACAGTTCTGGCGGGCACTGAGGATACGGGGCTGTTTGGTGGGCAACCCATGGGGCCCACAGAAACACCATCACAACATGCAGAAAAAAGGGATGCATGGGAATTGCTATGAGGGGAAATAGTAAGCCAGCACCCACCTAAAAGACCTTTCAGGAGACAAAGACAGGTTGTCCACAACATGCCCTGGGGCAAATGAGGATCCTTCTCTGCTTATTTTCCACTTCACTTGTGCTGTTCAGGTGTGGTAGGGCAGTCATTCCTTGCAGGAGCAACACTGGCTCTGCATGGATGCAGCATTGACCAAGCAGTAGATACTGAGCCCCATTGCTTCTTCGTCCACAGGCACCACACAAGGATCACTGCTGTGGGCACTCCTGAGGGGGTAGGAGTGGTGTTCCCCTTTACCCCCATGGAACCTCTTGGCAGCTCCTCCTGAGGTTTCCCCCTCACTGTTTCCAGCCCCAGGCTGTTGTCTCATCTGCCCCAGGCAGAGCAGGGTTGGGTTCAGTGCAGGCAGGATGATGACACAACCATGTTAGTAACTCCCTGATGTATCAGCTATTTCTTTCCATTTGGCACCAAACCAGCAGTTGGTGCTTCCCTGGTCCTCAGTGACTTGGGGCTGGGGAGACCTCCTATGTGTTAAATGAACCCTACAGACATTTTGGGAGCATTTAACTCTGAAGCACCTGGGGAAATACACCAAGAGGGGACCAGATGCCTCCCACAGTGAGGCATTAAGTGAAAGTAAAATCCTGGGACAGAGTTGAGGATGTGTTCTCCCCAATATCTGGGGGGAACTCCACTCCACATTCATGGGCAGAAGCATCCCTGATGGATGCAGTTTAGTCTTGACTGATCCCAATGAAATGCATCACTTAGCTCTGAATCCCAGGCATTTTGTGAGCAAGAAGCAGGATTTCCTTGGCTTTCTGGCTCCAGCTCAGCCTGATGGTCACTCTGTGGGCTTGCAGCACATCCCTGGCTGAGCTTTGGTGTGGAGCACTGTGGTACCTGCATCAAGACTGCTGACCAGGCTGAACCAGGATAGAAGGGGAGAAAATGGTTGGTGCAGTTAGGACAGCAGTAATTTTAGCAAGGCTGAATGCAACAACCTCAACTGGAATAAATCAGACAGGCAGCCAGGGCTGTGGGGTTGCAGGAGCAATCTGTGCACCTCCTCAGAGATAGTGTTTACTTGCAGTAGCTTTTCCCATCCCTGCTCCAGTGGCCCCATCTCCACCTGGTCTGACACAGCCCACATTTGTAAGCTATTTTTTGTTGTTTTAATGCAATGCTGCAATTCTAACCCAGAGCCTCAGATTGTCAAACAGTTTTTCTTTTCTTTCCTTCACAAAAAAAATACAGCTGAACTAATTTGATGAAAGGGGAAAATAAAATGTAAGCCAGACTAAACACATGCAGTTCCTACCTATAGCCAGGACCTGGCTTCTCCCAGGCCAAAGTCAACACATGTCAATTTTTAACATGACAGGGCTTTAAAAGGGAGGTTTGAGCCTTGGATGAGAGGCGGCTGGAAAACATTAATAACAAGGTCTGTCAATTAAAGGCAGGCATGAAAAGCCACCAAGACAAGGGTTGGGGGGTTTCCCTTCCTCCCCTTCTCTTCCCTCTTAGTTTGGTGGAAAAAAGTGATTTATGAAGAAAACACTCCATTCTTAAAAAAAAAAAAAAAAAAAATGCAGCCACTTTACCAAATCGAGGATGGGTTTTGTTTAGGACCTTTGAGAACAGCCCAGCAGACAAGGGTTGAGATCAACAGGTTAAGGAAAGTGCTGCCCTGAGGGATGCTCTGAGTGGCCCCACCAATCCCAGTGCCATTGCTCCCAGTTCCCCTGTGCATGCTGGGGAAGAGCAGCAGCCCAGCTGCCTCCTCCTGATCATCACCATCCAGGAGGATTTGCAGTTACTGTACTGAGGTGACTCGGAGGTGGATGTACCTGTTGCACTGGAAAGGGCTATTTTGGCTTCTGGAAAAAAAAAGAAAAAAAGAGAAACACCACCCTGCTTTTATCAGCCCCATAGGAAGTGTTTCTATGGCTTCCATGGGCTGGGCAGGTTTCTGTCACGAGCCACCCACTGGGCTCCAAAACAACTGGGAAAAACAAGGGAAAGAGGCAGAGCAGTGGCCATCCCACCAGCCTTTGGAAATGAAGGCAAAAGTGAGTGAGAAGGCGGATAAGGGGGAGCAAGTGTTGCATTAGGAGTTGTGGAGGGGAAAAGGGCTTTTCTCCCAAACTCCAGGAAACATCCATGCGCTGTGCTGGGCGGAGGTTCCCATGCTGCAGAGAATCAGTGTTGGTTTTCAGCGTGGGAGCAGGTAAAGATTTCCAGAGGGAAACAGCAGAGATTCATTTCACCTTCAACACCTAAATAAATACTGCACCAACAGTCACACACTCTGCACAGTATTTACCGTGTGCTGGTGTGCATTACACATCCACACAACACAGGAACCAGCTGGTGGACCAGCTCCAATATCCCCTGCTGCCATATCCTGTCCACAACAGTGGCTCAACCAGATGCTCCAGCATGTCTTAAAAGCTTGCAGCAGTCAAAGGCAACATGCTCTGCCTCCCAGCATTGGCTGTCTTAGTCTCTGAAGGGGAAAGGACTTTCCTGGAGACCCTCCAGGTGCAGACATTGCACCCACCCACTGACCTGACAGCTGGAGCAGGGCTGGAGCAACACACCTTGAGGGGCTGCTCAGATGTGCGAGGACTTTGAGGACCAGGGGTGCAGGATGCAGCTCTGCCCCTTCATGTGCCGCTTGCCAGAGTGTGGCAGGTGAGCTAGGCTCCCACCCTGCTTTCAGGCTGTGTTCCACTTTTTCTGGCCCAACAAACAAAACCTCCTTCCAACATGCATGGGGTTCACTTTGCAAGAACAGGCAGACACCCCAGGCTGATTTATTCGAGCAAGCCCTAGGCTGGGCCCCTGAGGTGGTGAAAGGCTCCTGGGCTTTATTAAAAGCCATCTCCCCTCTCTGTGGGATGGAAAACAAAGTCATTAGGTGCTCTTCTGCCCAGGGACTTGTCACTGCTAAGGACAGTAAGAACAGACCAAGACCAGCATGCCAATTGAAAGCAATGGGGAAGGTGAAGCTGGTGCCTTCAACCCAATACAGACTAAATGCACTGAGTATGGAAAAACCCCACAGGACAGCCCATCCCTGAGCTCCTGCACTAGGCACAGCCACATCAGCCTTCTCCATTTGGGGCACACCGGCCTCACTGCCCAGCTTTAGCCACCACCACAGCAGCACAGGCCACTAGCCCAGGTATGACCCACCCACACTCAGCACGACAGAGCTGGCTGGTGATGTTCCACAAGCCAAGCCTGGCCCTCCTGTCCTAAGGAAACAGCCACTTTCATCACCAAAAAGCATTTGAAGGCAGAGCTCAGAAAGCCTTCAGCTGTCCCTGCTCTGTGCCCGTTCTTCTTGAAAGTGCTTCAATGGCCCATCCCATTACTGTGGCCCTAGTGAGACAGCTGTTGACAACACCACCAGCATCTCCACAGGCAGTGGCCGGAAAACACCAGTCTGAACAAGGGGAGCACCCTGGCTAAAGTCAATAGCAGCTGCCTGTGCTCCTCATCCTGATTATTTAAATCATTATCTCTGGTGGCTGCTACCAAGCCCCCTTCACCACCCACACTGGGTGAGTGCCGGCTGTCAGCTCTCTCCCAGCCCTGTGCTTCCCAGGGCAAAGCCAGAGCACTGTGCACCATGCACTGGGACACAGGCAGGTGGCACCTGGGATGATTTATGCCTTTGCAGCAGATGTACTGTTTGGGTTTTGGAGATAGGCTGTCAGCCACCCCTCAGCTCACAACAGCCCAGAGGAGACTGAAGCGGGGAGCCGATCACTCTGCAGCCAGCAGGGACTATCTGTACATCTCAGTCCCAGTGGCTGCTTGTCACTGTGCTGTCACCATGCCCACACTGTCCTCAAGCACACAGGTCAACCCCCAGTCCCATTTCACAAGCACTGCCCTCATCATTCTCCAAATATCCAGCACAGCCAACCACACTCTCCTCTCTCCTCTCCTTCCCCTCCAGGCAGGCAGAGCAGCCCCTGCTCCCCACAGTATCACATAGCCTGATCGCACACAACAGGGGAAAAAAATTGAAGGAAATCCCTTTTAAATCAAGTTCACGCCTTGCATCAAGAAAGGTTAGTCTTTCCACTCCCCAGATAAAGGCTACAGATGTTAAACTGATGCCACATTTGATCTCAGTCAAAAAGCCAATAGGGTTTAAAACATTCATTCATCTCAAGCTGTAAGCAAAGCTTATTCTCACTAATCTCGATAATTATCCCACTTCTCCTGCATCATGAGGAACAGCCATGCAATGGCAAGGTTTCCTTCCTCTATGGGACCCTGCTCAGAGCAGGGCTCAGAGATTTGCAAGAAATTCCATCTTTAAAGAGGTGTTACTGGGGATGCTGAGCTGGATTCAACAGGATTGCTTCAGACTCAAAGCACGATCTGCACCCAAACTCTTCCCGGCATCTTTGATCTGAGAGCATTGGGGCTGTTGGTGTCACTATAAGACCAGAAATGTACAAAGTCGTGAGGGATCAGTAGGACTTAAATCCTTCTCAAACTCCACAAGATCTTTTCAGGTGCAGCAATGTGGACAAGGATAAATTAAGCATCTCCAGTGTAGTATCAAGTGAACAATTAGCAGAGAAAAGCTGCCCATGAGGGCCTGACAGAGCAGAGCAAGGAGATTTTCTTCCCAGAGATGTCTGCTAGAAACAGCCTGAAATATTTCCATTCCTGTTGCCTTTTAATAGCAAGGTCAGCTCCTTTCTTCCTACCCTGACATCCTCCATCAGGGCCTCTTTCTGGGAACTCACAGCAATGTACCAGATGTCACTGAGAGACAGAAAAACAACCAGGGGCCAAACTGGGGCATTTCACCATGGCCCTGAATCTCAATCTACACAGCTTTGGGCTCACAGGGGAGGGGAGCAGAGAGCATCCCCTCGGTGGCACTGCCAGCCCCCCAAGCCCTTGGGACTGGAAGGAGCCCCTTCTTCCCACATATGAGCAGCCACCCTGCTCCTGCAAAAAGCCACATGACAGCAGCCCCACATGTCTCCAGGCTTCCCCCAGCAGTAACTGGCCACTGGAAATAATCTAAATATTGGCAGCTCGAAGGGGACTTGGTTTCTTTTTTCCCCCATTTTCGCTCCATGTTGGGTTTGAACAGCACCCAGCACAGCTCTGAGGAGTTCCCAGCAGCCCCAGTGGGCACCAGCACTCAAACATTCCCGCTTGCTGGAGGACAGGAATGCTCACAGTGAACTCTGTCACAGCTCCACCATAACATCCACACTGCCAGCACTGGGGCAGCTCAGCCCTTGACTACCTCAACAGCAGCAATCATAGGAAAGCAAACATCACAAGAAAGACCAACACCACTACCCCAAAAAGAGGGTGCTAACACCCTAGGCAGGAGAACACCCCTTTTTAGCTGAAGGACATAGTTACCCCCAGATTTCTAAAGGCTTTCTCAGGGCTGCAGACTTCAGAAGGGCATCCACCATGTCAACTGCTGACCAGGATGGCAAGGATGAAGTAGGGGAGAAAAGAAACCATAAGACTCAAAAAAGAAACCCACCTGTGTTTGGTGATGCTCTGAACTCATCCTTCAAACATTCAGCTCAGGGCAAAAAAATCCAAATCCTAGGATTCAAAGTTTAAAAATACATAGCTTTGTATTAGTCCTAAAAATGCAGCTGTCTGCCCTCCACCAAAAGGAGCAGAAGCCAACAGAGACCAAAGGAAGAGGAGGGTGTTGGTGTGGGCTTTTATGGGTGCACAGGTGCCCCACGTGAGCAGGTCCCCAGCTGGGAAGCTGCTCTGGCAGCTCCCAGGTGTGCTGCTGAGAGCAGGGGTTGCTGCCTGTTTTTAGGAGGTGGGCATGACACTGGCCCCTGCTGTGCAACACCTACCTGCAAATAATTTATTGAGAACATCCTTAGGTACATTCCAGCCTCTGGCAACATCTGTGTGCCCTGTGCCACCCACCTCACCCAGGCTGTCAGAAGCTAAGGCAGCAGGGGGATGGAGGATTTGCCTTTGCCCACTCTGACTCCTGTCCTCCACTCCCACTCAATCTCTCTGCAGCAGGTGCAGGTCATCTCCAGGGACAGTCAGGAATGCTAACCCCCTCTTTCAGCCCACCCTGAGCTGCTCCAATGTCATGGCTGGAGTCACCAGGACACCCCTGTGGGGCCCCCTGCAGATGGAGGGATGGGAAGGGAAAAAGTATTCTTCAATCCTTCTTCCCATTTGCACATATTTCCAGAATATCTATTTTTCCACATTAAAAGGGGCTGGAATAAATGTCACATTGAAACAGGTATCTGAACAAAGCCACAAGTGTGAATGGCTGCATGCACAAATTCTCTCCCCTGATTTTCCAGGGTTTCGAGTGACCTTGGAAAAAGAGTGAGTCGTAGTTCTTCATGTCATGGGTGATAACATGTTTGTCACCATTCAAACTGTCTGAAGGCTGCCCAGGTTTTATTTTATTGCATTTCGAGGTGTCACCAAGACCCAGTTGAATTACGTTGCCAACCCCTTCATAAAAAAAAGAAAAGTGACTTTGCTTTCCCTCTCCACACCACGCTGGAGCCGGGGGCTCACGGGAGCAACTTGGATGTGCACAACACATCTTTTTTGCAGGCATGTAGTAGCTGAAACTTGCAGGTGAAAGGGCACCTGCACTACTAAGTAAAAATGTTTAATCACCGCGGGAAGAAGCAGACACAGACTCTTGAGGTGGTTACAAGCCCGCAGTGAGATTATATTAATTTTTAGGATGCGGCAGAGAGTTGAGCGGTGCCGTCCCGGGACGCGCCCATGGGGTACCCTGGTGGGGATCGCACGGAGCCCCCGGGCGAGCCCGGCTCCTGCCCCGGCCCCCGCGGGTCCGCAGAGGGGGGACGCTGAGGGGGGGCGGCCCCAAACCCCCCCGGCTGACCCAGCTCCTTCGTGTGTCACCCGCCGCTGCCAGAAGGTGCCGCCGTCCGCCTGCGAATCGCTCCCAGCCCAATTAGGCGGCCGGTATCGCCTGCAATCACGGCTGCTGATAGAGATAAATGGGGAAGGCACTATCTGCCCAACAATAGTGAGGGGTTTTTTTAAAGGGAAGGGAAAAAAAAAAAAAAAGAAGGAAAAAAAAAACAATTGAACTTTTCATCAGCTGCTAATCATGATTTTTTTATTGCTTTGCTTAGCATTTTCTGGGGAATAAAACCTCAGAGGAGCCCAGTCTTTTGTGGAAAATGAAAGGGCATATAAAAAAATGAATGTACATGGATTCTAAATATTTCAGGTTGTATGACTTTGTGTTTGACCTTAGCAGAAGATGAACTAATCCTGCAATATAATAGACTTTCATAGAGATATGGAAAATGGCTGCTTTTTTATCTCAGTTGCCATGGGAACCATCAGAGAGAAGGCCTAGCTGAGATGCAATAGAAGGTTATTAAATGTGTGCTTGTGTATATTGGAAAAATACAGCTTTTTGTCATCTTGTGTCACTCATAGGTCTTTAATACGTAATGTTTAGGTTATTAATAAACTAACACAGGTCCATTTTTTACAGGGAACAACTGTGAATACAGCCATAAAAAATTAGTACAAGTTGAACATTTGCAAAACTCTCAAGCATGGGTAGGGGCTGGCCGGGGTTGCTGCTTGCCCGCAACTTCCCATGCAAGTTTCTCTCTCTTTCCAGGCAGGGAAAAGACGAGTTTGCTGGCCAGGCAGAGGGGACCAGGACACTGTGGGTGTCCTGTCCCCAGCCGAGAATCTCACTGGCCCCTGGGCTGGTGGTCCAGGGTAGTGCAAGTGACACAGGGAATGAGCTGCAGTGGCACAGAATAAAATGTTGCCTTGTTTGGTACCTGGGCACAGGCTCAGGTGCTGCCAGAGAAAGAAGGGGTAGGTGAGAACCTAGGGGACATCTGTTCCTGGCTTTGGGTTGGGGATCTTCTGTTCTGGAGCTGGGGGCTGCACAGCCAGACTGGGAGGCATTTACTGCTATATAGATGAATTTTGAGAGGGAAAAAAACAGAAAAAAGGAAAAAAAAGAGAGAGAATGAGAAAAAAAGAAGAGAAGAGAAAAGAGAAGAGAAGAGAAGAGAAGAGAAGAGAAGAGAAGAGAAGAGAAGAGAAGAGAAGAGAAGAGAAGAGAAGAGAAGAAGAGAAGAGAAGAGAAGAGAAGAGAAGAGAAGAGAAGAGAAGAGAAGAGAAGAGAAGAGAAGAGAAGAGAAGAGAAGAGAAGAGAAGAGAAAGAGAGGAAAAGACAAAGAGAGAAAGAAAGGAGGGGAGTAAACCTGATACTGCCCTGAGCTGGAAGGGATGGACTTCACACTAACTCTAGCAGCAAAGACTTCCTTTCTGTGAAGTTTATTTTTCTCCCCTAGGATCACCAATTGCTCCCCAAATTTAGGCTGCCCCATGTGCCCTGTTCTGGCCATGGCTGGGGTGTGGAGGGATCACCCAGCACCTACGGCGAGGGTTGGAACTTTAGCTGGCTGGGCTCTGTGGCCAGGGTTAGGGGGGAATAAGGTGGGGGGACCACCGGCAGGTTTTACCAGATTGATCCAGCTGGGCCCTGAGATTGCTGAGGGCTGGGGCAGGACTAGGACACAGCTGAGCCTGGAAGTGGCTTTCTGGGGCAGCAGAGATGCTGCCAAGCAGCCGGGGCTCCTGGAGCAGTGACCGCTCCTGAGTGCGGGTGAATGCAACTGTGAGTGCAGGAGTGGGAGGGTAAAGCAGGTGCCTGGTGTACCCAGGATGATGCTCACAACTGTTCACCCTTCCCTGCAAATCCACCAGTTCCCCAGCAGAGCAACCCCAAATGCCCAAGTGCACTGCACGGCAGCACCTTGCACGGTGGGCTGCTCCGTGCAAGGTGCTGCACGGGGACGCAGCAGGATCGGGGATGGGCAGGGGACACTCTTGTCACTCCACGGAATCCACAGCAAAGACCCGCATGTGCTGAGAGCCTCGGGGGTGTCCCAGGCCCGGCCGGGGGCACCCCGCGTGCACAGCAGCCCCGCATCCATGCATACTGAGTAAAGCAAGGAATACATAGATTTTGCCTATCTGCCGATCAAACGCGGAGATCTGCTCTGGTAAATGATGCATTAGATGCGGTGGCTGTATTTGTTGTGTGAGTTTTGAAAGGGTTCCGATAATCTGGAAGCGAGAGATAAGGAACACCATTTATTCAGCAGCACTTTGGAACCAATTTTCAACCCTGTTCAACCCCATTCTCCAGCAGCCTCCAGGAGCCCAGGAGATAAGGATTGGGCTATTCATTATCTTCACAAGGAACAAAGATTAGCTAGCAGAGATGAAAAATTACCCCTGGATAGTAATAATAAGGAAGCGAACCTGGAGAGCTGCTGAGCCTATATTCTCCTTGCTGCTGGTGCTGCTGCTTCTCTTTTTAAATTCTCTCCCTCTTTTTTTGTTGAATCAATATTGAAAAGGTTGGTTCTTTTTTTTTTTTTTTTTTGGGTGGGGGGGAAGGAAAAAAGCCTTCAACTGTCTATCATATTTTTCAATATGCAGAATATGGTTGTTACCGTTGAAGAGAGCAGAACACGCTCCCCCCTTCCTCCCAGACTTTCAGATGACATCTTTAGTACGAAAGCTAAACAGCAAAGGAAAACATCCTTCTCTTCCAGCGAGCATGAGGGGAAAATCGTGACACCTTGTCCCTCCGACCAAAAATGCCTCTGGTGGCACGTGGAGGGGTAGCCCTGGATGTCCCGGGACAGGCCAGCCGGCGAGCAGGCACGGTGCGGTGAGCCTCGTGTGACAGCCCTGCGCCTCCGCCCGTCAGCCCCCCGAAACCCCCGCTGGGACACCCTCGTCTGTCCCCGCTTGGGGAAAAATCTGCAGCCTTCAAACCCCACTTTTCCTGTAGTTTTTCCACCTGAGCGACAGTTTCTCGTTTTGGAGTCGTTTAGTGCAGGGCGATCCCAGGGCTCGTCTGACGACAGCGTCTCCCTCTTCCTGGGCACAAGGGAAAAAAGAGGGGATATATATATGTATATATTTTAATGCCTCATTCTTTTGTATTTTCCCCTGCATAAATCTGGTGATGTATCTGCTCTCAGAGGATGAAGGGTAATACAGGAGGAGTAATTAAAACACTTACTTTGGAAATGGGCTGCGTGGGGCTGATAAGAATTATCTGCCGCATATCAAGGACCCTTTTTCCCCCGAACCATATCACAAAGACAGACAGAAAATGCCAGCAGAATAGGATTCCCCCCCTCCTTTCCCCTGCTCACATTTTTACCTCCATTATGATGATAATTCCCCTCCCTCGAAACTTTTCTCTTTCCCTTCCCGAACCATATTTCGTTCCCCCACCTCCCGCAGGGGCCCCGCCGGACGGTCCGGCCTTTGTCCCTCCATCAATATGGTTTTCCCGCAGCCTTTGGCGGGGGTTTTGCCTGTCTTCCCCCTCCGGAGAATCCTGGCGCGCCCCCCGAGGCGCCTCAACGCGGCCCCCGCGGCGCGACCCCCGCTCCAGTCACCCCATCCAGACACCGGGCGCTTGGAGAGGGAAGCCCCCAGCCCCGCACACACACGCACCGGCAGGAAAATACCCAGCAGGTGAGGACTGCCAAGCTAGGGCTGGGGCGCGCAAACGTTTCCAAAAATATTCGTTCTGGCTGAATTTCTTAGAGGTCTACGAAATACGTATTTTACCGTCTCTTTCCTAGCCATAACAACGACCCGTCGTGTAATATCTGCTTGCGCCTCTTTCAGCTTCTCCGCTGCCTCACTTACGTGCAGGTGCATAGCCCGAAAGGCTGAGTTTGGAAGGGAGAGGGGTGAGAAGAAACACGAGGTTGTACAAAAGCCAGCCTGGTCAAGGGGAAAAAAAAATCCGAGACCCCCAAGGCATTCCCTTCATTAGAGGGTGGAAACAAAATTAATACGAATAGGAATAATTTATACGAATAATTGATCCTAGGAAGCGGCTCCCCCCACCCTACGTTCCTTGGGATCCGAGGAAGAAGCGAGCGGCTCAGGAGAGGCTGGGGCTGCGGCGCCCGCCGCGCCGGAGCCCGGTTTCCCAGCGCCTGGGATGTGAGTGTGTGTTGTTGGTATAATATCAATTCATTTAAAATATGAAAGTCAAGTCGCGTAGACTGTGACAGCAACCGTAACAAAAGGTGCAAGCAACAGACAATGCGATGTGCTTGTACAGATATTGTAATGATGCAAATGAAGTGGAGGGGACGAGCTGCCTTATTATGTACATAAATACACAGTGGCTCGCTGTGCCATCCGTGAATGCAGGAGAGTGAGAGAGAGAAGGGGAGGGAAAGAAGGGAGAGAGGAAAGGAGAGGGAAGGAGGCGGGAGGAAGAGAAGGGGGGAAGGAGGGAAGGGAGGAAAAAAAAAA
>NW_021939063.1:12061279-12062282 GCF_001715985.3 Manacus vitellinus | reverse complement strand
AAAAAAAAAAAAAAAAAATTAAGAAAAAAAAAAATAGAAGCGACCAAGAGTGTAGCCTGCCTGGATTTGAGGTGATTTCAATAAGAAAAGCGATTTCGCTAAGGGGGTGCGAGTTTCAGTCGCGGGAATTGTTCTTCCCCAGAGCACGAAGCATCTTTATTAGACGCAATTATTTATTTTTTTCCTCCAAGTCTAAGCCCCGGCCTGGCTCAGCCCCGCGGCTCGCAGGGACAGGCGGCCACAGACACTGCCGGTGTCGGGCATTAGTCGAGCCCCGCTCCCCGTGCCGGGCCGGTCCCTCCCCAGCAAAGTTTTGTCTGAGGAGGAACAAATCAAACCTGTGGGATCGGCCTCTTTCCTCCCTCTTGCAACAGTTGCTTCCGAAATAACCTTGAAAGAAAAAAAATACATATAAAAAAAATTAAAGCGAGATCCTACGAACGAAATCTTTCCTAGCAGCGCCTGAAAAAAATAATTATACCTTTTTCTGGACAAAGCTGTGCGTGTGCAACCCTCTCTACCCCCCGCACTTCGGAAACTTGCACAAAAGGCGGTTTTGTGGGCAGACTGGGGTCGACCTGAGGCTTTTCCTCCTCTTTATTTGCAGCCGAGCGAGCTGCGGGGGTGGCGTGCACCAGGCAAATTGCGGACAAAGCGCAGGTGAAGGCGTGTGCGGGAGTGTGCCGGGGGCGAGGCTGGGACCGAGAGTTCCCACCCTGGGGGACATACCCCGCAGAAATCGTCTGCGGGATGAGGGATAGCGTATTTACAGAAACAAACACAAAATAAGTTTTCCGCGATTTATTCCCCGAGCCGTTTCTCTGGCTTTTTTTTTATCTCTTTGTTTTTCCTCAATGCAATTTAAAGAAGGGTCGTGCGGTTACGAGGTAACTATGTCACTTTATAACCCTATTAGGAGCCATTATACGTGGTAGTAACGCAGGACAGGGGGCCGGGGGAGAAGAAAAGCAAAGCGGAGACAAGAGCAGAGGAAGGAAAACAC
>NW_021939063.1:12056588-12057913 GCF_001715985.3 Manacus vitellinus | reverse complement strand
GGGTATCTGCAGCACAGGACAGGCCTAGAGTGCCTGGGGGAGCAGGGAGCAAAACCATAAGGGCTGGGGAAGGTCAGCACTGATGGATGCAGGGCTGATGCACTGGAAAACACAGTCTCTCCCTCTCACCTGCACCAAACTCACTGTGGTCGCAGAAGTGAGGGTTGTGTGAGTAGAGCAATGTCTCTGCCATAAAAGCTCAACTCACAAACGGGGAGAAATGTTCAATATCGAAGTTCAAAGCAGACAGGACCCAAATCACACAGCTCCCTACATGAACATGAAGCAGCCCTCAGCAGGGTGGGTGGGCTGCTCACCCTTAATCCACCCTCACCCTTTCCTTCTCCATAGCAGAGGGGCTCAGAGGCTGGGAGAGCGTGGCTTTCGGGGGGTCGCCGAGGGCACCCCAGGAAGGGGTGTCTGGAGGAATGTGCCCTCGGGTCTGCGAGTCCCACCCCCGCTTCCTCAGGGACAATTTTTCCCAGGTCCAAGCACCCAGGAAGAGGGGGGGAAAAAAAGGAAAAAAAGAGGAGGAAACCCCTCTCCAGGAGTGTAAATAAATGGTCCGTGTGCGGCGCCGGGGTATTTGTTTTCTGCCTTCGCCTCTGCCCAGGAATAGGTGTCACCTCCATCACATGGCGCTACTAACTGTTGCTAAAACATGTTGTCGTCTCCCCCCTCCCTTAACGATATGACATCACTTGTCAATCAAATCAAAATAACCAGTTGTGCTTCCAGGTCTGGGAAAGCTCCCTTATTAAAAGAGAAAAATAAAATGCAACGGCAATAACAAAATAAAGTTAATAAAACGGAGCCCGTAGTGTCCGGGGGAAAAAGCGGGGAAAGAAGGTAAACGGGGGTTTGCGGGAGCGGGGCCCGGCCGGACCCTCTCCCGGGAGGCTTGGCAGAAAATTGAGGGAAGAGCTGCTTAACCAGCCGTGTGAGCGACGGGCTGCGGAGCGGAGCTAAGCCGCTCGCCTCCAGCAGCCAGCGCGGTTCGCTGCTGCTCCCGGTGGGTGAATTAATTCAATTAAAAACCTCAGCCGTGCCGCCGGGGCGTTCAGCAGCCGAGACCGGAGCCGGCAGCCGGTTCGCCAAATCCAGGCAGCGGGGATGGGACACGTCGGGAATAATAATAAAATATATAAAATAAAATTATAAAATAAAACAAAATACTGCGAGCCGGCTGGTTAGGAAACCTCCCAGCTCAGCCAGGTGTCTCGGCAGAAATCCTTCATTCCTGCTGGAGGGGTTATTTATTTCGCGAAAGGTTTTAACAGGATGGGGGTGCAAAAGGCGAGAGGTGGGTGCGAGGAGAGGCGCCG